>NC_135788.1:50790000-51090000 GCF_051106095.1 Pogona vitticeps | reverse complement strand
TCAGCATCGGGTGAAAGGAGGGAGTCGATTTCTCCCCAGCCACCCGGCTTGCTTCAGAAGCCAAAAAGGCAGAGAGAAAGGGTGGGAAGTTTGAACTTCCCACCCTTTCTCCCTGTCTTTTCGGCTTCTGAGGTTTCAGAAGGCTTCCTGCAATGTCGGAGGAAGCCTTTTGAAAGCTCCGAAGGTGTCCATCACGGTGGCGGGGACCCCCAGGGTGGTCCCCCAGGGCTTGCACACCACCAGGGGAGACCTCCCTGGGGGTCCTTGCCGCAGCAATCGGTGCCTTCAGAGGTTTCAAAGGGCTTTCCCCAACATCGGAGGAAGCCCTTTGAAAGCTCCAAAGGCAGGGAAGAAGGGAGGAAGGGCAGGAAATTCGAATTTCCCACCCTTTCTCCCTGCTGTTTTGGCTTCGGAGCCACCAAAGCTAACCCACTGCCGGGAGGCTAGAGCTGGCCGGGAACTTGGCTGCTGGCCCCCGGCCGCAGCGGAGGCAGTGGAGCGCCAGGAGGCTTCAGACTGGTAAGTCCTTTTTTTTAAAAAAAAACTTTTCTGTGTGGGTTTTGGAGGGTGGGTTTCGACTGGGCGGGTTATTTTTCTGTGGGTTTTGTGGGGGGGGGGGTGTTTTGCAGTCCCAACATGGGACTTGCTCTTTTTATTTTTATTTTTGTATTATTATTTTTTTGAAATGCTGGAATGAAATAATTCCGTTCCCATGCATTTCAATGGGAAATGATACTTCGACTTACGAACTTTCCGAGGTACGAACGTCCTTCCAGAACGGATTAAGTTCGTAAGTCGAGGGTCCACTATATATTATATTTTCAGTAACACCAGTGGTCCGTCCAGTCAAGTATTGACAATTCTGACTTATAGCAAGGGCAGTCCAGGGTTTCAGGAAGGATTCTTTCCTAGTTCTACCTGAATATCCCTGGTATTTGCTGGTGGGTCCCCTGTTCAAGTGTTAACCAGCCCTAACTCTGTTTAGCTTCCAAAATCAGGCAATAAAGGCTGAGTTTAGCTTAGCAGAAGTAATTCCTATTGAACCTAGTGCCAAGCTGCTACTGAGGTTATTATTCCACCATTAGTCTTTCCCAACTGTAACTAAACTTTTTTGCAAGGTTCTTCAATTGCATTTACTCTCACATATATTTCTTGCTACTTGTAGCCAAGATTGTGCCCTCCATTGGAAGAAATACTGTTTTTCTGAATTTTTCTCCTTTTTAGTGCCACTGCAGCTGACTCCGCACACCATCTGTTAACTTCTACATCTTTTAAATGTAATTGCAGATATATCTGCAACAGGTTTTTTTTAAAGATACTCCCCAAAATAAGGTTACTGCGTATATTTTCAGGAATTTATGTTCAGGAATTTCCATTATCTGAAGTTTTCTGCCATCTCAGGCAACACTAAAACTGAAGGCTAGGATAGTAAAAGAGGAAAGTGAAAGTGCTTTGTTTCTTGTTCTGTTTCTAAAAGAAGAAGGTATCAAGCAATATTGCCTAATTTGAAGAATTAATGTGTGGCATTTTGAAATTTTAAAATAATGCATGCCTATGTGTATAAAAAAAACCTTATGATACAGCTAATAGAATTTGTTAGATAGACCAGTGGTCCCCAACATTTTCCGAACTGTGGACCAGTTGGGGGGGACGAGGTCCGTGCCCAGGGGGTGGTGCCGCTCACGGGTGGGTGTGGCACACTCATGTGTGGGTGAGTGTGGTGCACTCGCGGGTGGACATGGCATGCTCATGCATGGGTGAGCGTGGCACACTCATGTGCGGGTGAGCACCACAGGGTGAGCGTGGTGCACTCGCAGGTACGTGTGGTGTGCTTGTGTGAATGTGCTGGTGGGCATGGTGTGCTCGCAAGTGAGTGGGGCGTGCTCGTGCACCCGTGCGAATGGGCGGGTTGTGCGTGCATGTGGGTCTGCGGGAGATCTGTCTCCATGGCCCAGTCTTGCGAAGGCCACTGACTGGCAATGGGCGGCGGGTTGGGGACCCCTGAGATAGACTCTCTTCATTTTTCTTAAAGCTTAGAGCATGCTTCATTATCATCACATATATAATAACATGGTCTCATTGTTGCTTTGATTTTATATTATTATTCTATATTATTTGCCACAATGCCATCAACTGGATTAAATTCTTTTGGCAAATTGTACCACTTTCATAAAAATTTCTACCTTTCCTACTGTAGTGAGACAAAGGAAAAAATTATAATGATAATTCAGTAAATAAATTCCATGGATAAAATGGTATTAAAATAATGCCCATCATTCTATGAATCTGTTGATATTGTTCTCTTCTATGTTGCTATAATCTGCTCAGCTATGTGCCATACTTTCGTTAACCAGTCCCTAAGCAAAGATATTTCATTTGTCTTCCACAGATTGGCCATCTTTAAAGGCAAACATTTCTTTGCTACTTAGCTGATGAGTTTTCTGAAGCAATTTTTAAACTGCTTTGGAGGAAAAACGTATATGCAAGACAGAATGGCTTTTTGGGAAATCATTTTTGGAAATGGTTGTGGAAATAGTTTATCCAACCTAAAGCTTGCAGTAGCTTTGGCTGATCTGGCACCTTCACCATCGCAGTTGTCTCTGGCATTGTTAACCTGAGAAGAAGTTTCCCAGGACTTCAGCGGGCTTGTAAGATGTTGTAGGGTGGAGCAGGAGTGGGAGTGAGGGAATATTGTTATTATTTCTGCCTGGACCTGTAAAGGCTGCTTCAACAAGACCCAGTTTCTCTAAGTTTTGTTTATTTTCCATAGTTTGATCTTTAGTTAACAAATCTTTATAGGTAAGTAAAACTCCCTCTTGGTTTAACATTTTCAATGTAAATGCCTCTATTGAGGCTACCGTATTTTTTGCTCCATAAGACGCACCTCCAAATAAGACGCACCTCATTTTTAGGAGAGGAAAACCGGAAAAAAAATATTCTGGCAAATTCATAAGGCAGTAGCAATAGATAGATGTTGTCACATCAATTACCTCAAACTTCTTGCAGTGTACAACACAGTGAGAGCTTTTGAACAATTTGTAGTTGGCAAAGTTATTCCAATAGCCACAGACAACAACACTATAATGCTTTATATCAACCACCAAGGAGGAACAAAATCCATGTCTTTCTTGCTACTAACAGTACAGTTTGGGGACTGGTGTATTCTCAAGCATGTCATTTCACAAGTCATACATGTACCAGAAGTGGAGAATCATGAAGCAGACTTCTACAGCAGGATGACACACAATGAGTGGGAATTACCATCTCAAGTTTTAACACTTATAATGAATTGTTATTGCACTGAAAGAGATGAATAAACAGATTGTTGCTGGGTAGTCAATAAGAGCTATGATGAAGAAATCACCACCAGCACAGGTGTAAGCAAACAGCAAAGCATGCCTCACTTCCACTCCCTCCCTTCCTCCCTTCCTTCCTTCCAGCAATAAAGTTTTCTCTCTCCATCATTCAGTTCTTTACTTTGCAGCATGCAGCATATCCACAGAAAGTGTGCTTACTTTTATCAGCTTTTTGCAGCTGATCCTCCTGTTTCCTCCACTCTCTAATCATTTTTTTCAGATGAGGAGGCCCAAAATGTCTCTGCACTGTTCACTGTTTCCATACTCCTTAGCATATTTTACTACCTCTACTTTAAAAGGAATGCTATATGCTAGCCTTTTCTGCTTTGCACTGATAGAATGAGTTCCCATACTCTGCAAGAAAAATGTGCCCCTTATTCATCACCACATCTACTGCCTGCTTCCTTTTACAAATATAATCTCAAAGCAGCACAGAATCATAGAATAATGGAGTTGGAAGGGGCCTATAAGGCTATCAATTCCAACCCCTGGTTCAATGCAGGAATCCAAATCAGAGCAGATCTGACAGATGGTTGTCCAATTTTAGAGACTACAATAGGATAAAATACAGTAGCTGGGAATCACAATGAAAAGATAAAATCTACCAGCAATATTGTAGAACAACAATGATTAAGAAAAACCAATAAAAACAGGGGGAGCGACACCATGCAGCTTTTGTTAACACAAAAATACTACTAAAATTTCTGTTTACAGTTGTGTGTGTGTACATGTGAAATGCTATTTATGAAATGTTGGGTTCTTAAACCAATTTTCAAGATTTGAAAGCTTTACTTGGACATATTCAGATCTGTGATTCAGATCTGCCCTCTGCAATTCAAATTGCCTTGCTCCTGATGAGTCCATAAAAACTGTGGCAAGTTAATACACCAAATAAAACCTGTAGCCCTAGTGGTAATATATTAAGGAAAGGAGTGTTAGATCCCTTTTGGTTTCCCTTTTGAACTTTATTCTGCATGTGCTCAGTGCCTTTTTAATCATTCTGTGCTTCAGAATGAAATTTGGCTAACAATACACATTAGCCTCCCCCCCCAGGTCCCTTAATGTTTTAAATATCTGCAAAATTACTTCTATTTAGGCTTAATTTATGGGGAAGTGATAAAGCTTACTACCAAGCTCTGAACTATAGACAACTATATCTAGCCACCTTTTCCCCATCCAGCAGGCTCTCAGTAGTAATTTTATCTTCCCCTCGCCATTCTCAGGCCTATTAAACTTACTGCCAATTTTAGAAGCTTTTGTTTCTGTCCTCTCTCGCTCTCTCTCTGGTTCTCCACATGTCTGGTTGGTCACATGGTCTAACTTCTCTGCAGAAGGTGAAGGGAAAGAGACTCCTCCTTCCTGCTTTGCTTCTCCAATAGAGAAGCCAATTGGGTGATGCAAGCAGGCAGATATGCTAATATCTGTGCACTGAAGGATTGTGAGAGGAACATCCAGCCCCTGATGGGGATCCTGCAGGGCACCCCAAAACACTGAAGAGCTCTCCTGGCCTCTTTTGGGATTGGGGCTGTGCAGCCCTGTTCTGATCAGGAGGTGCAGCCAGGAGTCACCATGCCTTTGGAGGGTAGGGCACACAAAGGGCCAGGAGGCTTAGGGGCCATTCAAACTCAAACCTGGCAAGGGAGATACCATTGTTGTAAAAGTGGTTTTCCCAGGGTAAGGCTCATCTATTGCACTTTGGTATGAGCTGACCCCTGTGATTTCCCCAAACATGGGAAAATCAACTGCTTAAGTGGGGGACTGTGTTTCTGATTTTTCTAGAATCATTCTTTCCCCTTTGGCTATTTGTATTGCTTGCTGCCATAGGCCTTTTCTGCCTTGCTGGTTTTCCAGATGGGCTGCAGGAAGCAGGTCCTGGAAAGCTAGCAATGCAGAATGATGAGGTCCAAACAGCAAGCAGTCTCTGCTGCCGGTTCAGAGGCCTCCCAGCATGGCAGTGGGAGGCTTTTGGGTGGTGGTGGCTGAATCCTGGGTTACTGCATTCACTCCATAAGATGCATGTACTTTCCCTCCCACCTTTTTGGAGAGAAAAAGTGCATCTTATGGAGCGAAAAATATGGTACCCATATCAGAATTTTCTTATAAATTTGCACTTGGAATTTTTGTCATACTAAACGTAATGCTTTCCTTACAATATGTTCTGAGAAATGTGTCTGTTCTTTGAATTTTCCATACCATATATATGCATGCCAGTCCATTTTTAAATCATGAACTTCCAATTTCAACAGTCTTTGATTTTCTAGTGCTATCCATTTTTTATCCAAACCATAGCACAGGCCTTGTAGTATAATCAAAAATTTGGCAGTCCTAGTCCTCCTCTCTCTTTTAAATCTTGTAGTGTTCTAAATTTTATTCTTGTTTTTTGGCCTTCCACACAAATTTTGAGATCAGGCTGTCTAGGTCGTTGAAATATTTATAATTTAATAGAATTGGTAAATTTTGGAACATGATTAACAGTTTTGGTAAAATGATCATCTTTACTGTTGAGATTCATCCCATCATTGAGATTTATAACTTGTTAAAATCCACCAAGTCTCTCTGTATTTCTTTCTAAGTTGTAAGATAATTTGCTTCCATCAAATTACTTGTCTTCTTTGTGATAGTGACTCCTAAATATTTCACCTTTTATACCTCCTCAAAACTAGTTTTCATTACCAGCTTTTCAACATCTCTTTATTCATGTTTTAGTAAATAATTTCATTTTTATAATTCATTTTAATTACTGTGACAGCTCCAAACTCTTCCATAGTTGCCAGTAGTTCTTCCATACTATCCAGAGGATTTTCTAATATCACTGCTAAATCATCAGCATATGCTTGTAGCTTAAATTCTTCTCCCCTGATTCTAAGACCTCTAATTCCATCATTTTTTCTTATTTGTTTATTCAAAATCTCTAATGCTAGAATAAATAGCAACAGAGAAAGGGGCCAGCCCTGCTCATGCCATGTTCGATTTGGATATCTTCAGTTATTTGGCCATTGACTTTGATTTTAGCCTTCTGTTTAGTATATATTGCTTTAACTGCTTGTAAAAAGTTCCTTCTGCCCCCATCTTCTTTAATTGCAATAACATAAACTCCTAGTTCATATTATCAAAGGCCTTTTCTGCATATACAATATTGGCTACTATCATAATATTGCTCTCATAGTATACAATGTTCTCAAAATCCTAATAGGTTCCTAACACATAGTACAGTGGACCCTCGACTTACAGATGGCTCGACTTACAGACTTTTCGAGTTAGACTCCTCTGGCTGCAAAATTTAGGTTCGACTTGCAGCCACAGAATCAACATGCAGACCAGAAAAAAACAAAAATGGAACAAAAATGGAACAAAAACGGCCGGTTACGGGATTAATCGGTTTTCAATGCATTGTAGGTCAACGGAGACTTGACTTACAGACTTTTCGACCTGCAGCCACCGTTCCGATATGGATTAATTCCGTAAGTAGAGGGTCCACTGTAGATGTTATCTAAAGCATTTTATACTGATTTTCTTTATATAATTGTTTAGCCATTTCTATCTCCATTAAAAAAAAATGTTTTATTTTCCCAACATAAAACTTACAAATTGATGTTAAAAAAACATCATTTTGCGAAGAATCAGTTCCCAAGCAGGGAACTGATATCGCAAAGCAAAAAAAAACCCTATTTAGACCATCGTTCTGCAATCGCAAAAACATCGTCGTGAAGCGGATTCGTCGTAATGTGGGGTAATCGTAAAGCGGGGCACCACTGTATCTAAAAACAATACATATTGTAAAGCTTAGCCTACGAGCAGTTTTGTATAATAATACATTTCTTTTGGCAATATCTTCTCCATATTATTCATTTTACTCCCTTACTTTCTATTTGTTACAAAGCTTTTATTTTCCACCATCTGTAGAATAGGTTCCAGCTTTTGTAATAAATTGATTTTTCTTGTCCTTTAAGTCTCTGTTAATCTGTCCATTTCTGCACATTCTAATTTTTTTTCCGATAATCAAGTCATCCTTTGGCGGGTCTCCCTCTTTCCATACCTGTGCCCATGCTAATCTAGCTGTTGTCAGAACATGTGATATTATATAATAGCTTTGCTTGTCTATATTATTTAGTTTTAATCCTAAGAGAATTTCTGTTTTGAATTCTACTTCTTGCTTTGTAATTTGGTTAATCCATGTATGAATTTTAATCCAATATTTTCTTGCAATATCATATGTCCACCATGCATGGTACTAAGTTCCTTTCTGGTTTTTGCATTTCCAATATTTATTCAAAATGTTGGCAGAGATTTTTTCAAGTCTGGATGGAGGGAGATGCCATCTATAAAACATTTTGTATAGATTTTCCTTATAAGAAGTTGCTAATGTTAGCTTAAGATTTTTAGTCCACATTTGTTGCCATTTTTCTAGCTCTATACTATATCCAATATTTTTGACCATTTTAATATTGCCTCCTTAACCCCTTCACCTTGAGTGTCCCATTGCAATAAAAATTTGTATACTTTTTGAATTTGTTGTTTTTCTGTAGTTAGTAATATTTTATAAAGTATTGTATAGTCTCTATAAAATCCTCTGGTTTTTTGTCTTGATTATAGATTGATTGTAGTTGCAATTGGGGCCACCATGAAAAAGTCACCTTGGCTCTCTAGTTGAGTTTTTGGCTTTAATAGTCCTTCCTCATTTAAGAGTTCATTATATGTCGTTATTTTCAACAGGATTCATGTTGGTTCGAATAAAAAGTATATTGTATTTTTTCCCTTTATGATTCTTATTGTAATCTTTTACTGGATCGACTATGGCGTTAAAGTCTCCTATTAAGCAAATATTTTGATAATTTTTCTCTCTTAGAATATTATAAAGCCTCTTATAAAATGTTTCTTGAGCTTGATTAGGGGCATATATAGCAGCTACCAGTGTTTTTTTACTATTAATCTCTGTTTCCACCATTAAGATTCTTCCCTCTTGGTCCGCGTAGATAAATTTGGCTTCCTTATGAGCTTTCACATAGATGGCAATGCCTCTTTTCTTTTGTTTAGGGTCACATGCATAAAACAGATTACCTGTTTTTTGACATTCTAATAAGTTGCAGTTTTTTCTTTAATATGAGTTTCCTGAAGAACAATTATATCTGCTTTTTCTTTTTGCAGCTTCAAAAAAGTTTTCCTTCTTTTCTTTGGAGAGTTTAGTCCATTTACAGTGGTACCTCGACTTAAGAACTTAATCTGTATGGGACTGCATTCTTAAGTTGAAACATTCTTAAATCGAAGCACCATTTCCCATAGGAATACATTGAAAACCGATTAATGCATTCTGAGGGAAGGCAAAAGGCAAAAAGGCAGGGGGAAAGGGCTGGAAATTCCAATTTCCCACCCTTTCCTCCTGCCTTTTTGCCTCTGGAGGTCTCAATGGGCTTTCCCCCCGACATCGGAGGAAGCCCTTTGAGACCTCCGGAGGCAAAAAGCCAGGGGGAAAGGGCGAGAAATACAAATTTCCAGCCCTCTCCCCCTGCCTTTTTGCCTTCAGAGGTCTCAAAGGGCTTCCTCCAATGTCAGGGGGAAAGACCTTGGAGACCTCTGAAGGCGCCAATTGCTCCGTTCGCAAAAATTGGCATCGACTTGCAGGAAAATTGAACTTCCCGCCCTTCCCCCTGCCTTTTTGTGTTCGCAAGTCGATGCCAATTTTTGTGAACGGAGCCGTTCGTAAGTCAAAATGTTCGTAGGTAGTGATGTTTGTAAGTCAAGGTCCCACTGTACTCTATGCCTAAAAAATTGTGAAAAGAATCACTGTAGGTCAGAACTGACTTGAGAGTACTTTAGTATTACTGTATTTACAGTGGACCCTCAACTTACAGACTTTTCAAGTTACAGACGTCTCTGGCCACAAAATTTAGGTTCGACTTGCAGCCGGATAATCGACCTACAGACCAGAAAAAAACCAAAATGGAACAAAAATGGAACAAAAATGGCCAGTTACGGGATTAATCTGTTTTCAATGCATTGTAGGTCAATGGAGACTCAACCTACAGACTTTTCGACCTGCAGCCACCGTTCCAATACGGATTAATTCGGTAAGTAGAGGGTCCACTGTATTATTATCTGAATATCAGCTTATAGTGCAATGGCGCACAATTTTGAAAATTCATATAGTATTCCCAGCTTTACGATATCCCTTTTCTCTTTTGCTAATTTCCAACTTGGACAATAACACTGCTTGAGGCTACCTCACCATGTGGTTAGAGCCACTACATGGTAATGTTTTAAGTAGCTGTTCAGAGGCTACCTGTTGTCCAAACCACCCAACAGACCACTATCAATTAACACTTTTCATTTAACCCAATGGGCTTTGGAGCACAACCCAAATGGCCCATTGTACTGATGAGAGATTTCAATTTATTTTCTCTCTCCCCATTTATTGACTAAAGTGCTATATGTAATAGATAGAAACCAACAGCAAAAGCATACTCATTCAATTTTCATGTTCCATGTTGTTTTAAATGTATTTCTTTAAAAAGGTAGATGAGTATCTCTATAAATTATTTGCTATCGATCAAAATTAGAAAACAGAAATAAAGAATGCAGAATGCCTTAAAGAGCTGAAAGACTGATGTGTGAATTTTACTGACTGTGGTAATCGCTTGCACTAGCTAATGTAAACTGCACCAGTTGTCATTTATCATCCCTTCATAAGCAATGCTCTGTTAAATGGCATGATAAATGGCACTGAAGCATCTGAACAAATGCAGTAAATCTTGCATCTCAAAAATGAAATTATTTTTCAAAGAGGCGACAACCAAAATTAAGGCAAAGAAAATAAACACAAGAAAAATAATCCAGATAATTCTTCTGGAGTGAGGATTTAGAAGGCATACAGAAAACTGGAAAAAGATTTTCCTGGGTAGGGTTAGACATGTTCTCTTCGCAATGGACAAAAAAATAATTTCCATGGCTAGAATCTTGTTTGTCATTGGCACCATAGAAAGCCTCACCAAAGCTCAAATCTATGTCTGACACTAGGAATGATGGGACAAGAAACCCCTGTCTAGGATTTTTAAGATGTGAGTTTGCTGAAGGCTTTGTTGTTGACAGACAAGTTCTGCTTAGATCAGTGTCATCACATTGCAGATTTTGATGCCAAATCACACTCTCAACAGCTTCCCTAGGATTTTTGAAATCCCAACACAGGATTCTTCTGACCACTATCACCTCTTTCCCCTCAGTCCCCTAGAAGCTGTTCCCAACGTATGGAAAAGACTATAAATCCTAGAATCTCGCATTCAGAATGCCTCTGAGAGTTGTAATACAAAAAAAAAGAGTACTGTATTTCCAAGCCCTGAAAAATGACCAAAAAAAGTATTCTTCTTTGTGTTGGTGTTTTCCAACTTTCCTTGCATCCGAAACTGCCTTGGCAAATTTAATAACAATATTCCGTAATAAATTATTCAGCGGTTGCCAGTTTTCAGGCATATTTACTGATTCCCTGGCAAGAGGTAAGCAATCTGCAAATTACACGGTATTAGGCTGCTGTTTCATTTTTTGCAAATCTAAATCCAAAAGCAGCAGCAGGAACTTAATGAACAAATTACATTGATTTTAGAACTAATTTGTGTGTCCAGTTACTAAAGAAGGGAAAACTACCAAGATTTTAATTTTGGTGGAATCTCTGAAGAGAAAAAGCAGAGAATGTTGGCCCCAATTCCCCACCTCCCCACCCCCAAAGGCCTTACATCAGCCCATTAAATTCTGAGAAAGTCACCTGGGCATTTGTCAGCAGGAGATTATAATAGCCTCAGTCACCTAGTATGGAGAAGATCAATCCATTCATGTAAAAAAAAAACACACAGAAATTAAAACAAATATGTGTATTTTTGGGTGGGCAGAGGTCCAAAGGCCACATTGAAAGAACACATCCCTTCCATATCACATTAAATCCCCAAAATATTTGCCTTTAAAAAAATTAATCTAATGAAGCCCTCATATTCCCACTAGCAGCCAGTTTTTTAAATGTATATATAATTTGGAGGAGTTTTTCAACCATTTAAATTATTTATTTTGAGGATATGGTGACGGGGTGGTGGTGTCACAAGCGTACACATAGCACACTTTGCTGACTCCAATATACATTCATAAAATGTAGGAAAATTTTGTTTGCAATGGGCTCTGAGCACTGAATTCACCAAAACTGGTTAAAAAAGATTGCTCCATTGTTAAGATATAGCTACAGAGGTTGAGGCTTCTGAAGGAGATTTTAATGGGAGGGGAATGCTCTACTCTTTTTAAAAAATATACTTTAAAAATAACTTTAAATTCTTTTAACTCATCAGTCCTTTAAACATTGAAGTAAGTTGTAATATTAAAATATAGTTGAACATATTGGCCAAAATTCTGTTGCTTAGTGTAGTAAATTGCAGTATACTAAGCCCATTGAATCAACAGAGATCTAGTGAGTCAATGTGAGAAGGGAAGGAGAGAAACCCCTCACTGGAGTGCCATCCCTTCCACCAACTACAGAAAGGGAGGTACAGACCTTGCTCACCCCATCCCCGGTTACAAAAGAACAAAGGGGTACCGATACCGGGGATTTAGAAGTCAAAATGTGCAGGTTAATGGTAGCCATTCAAACGGAGGAACATTTGGTGGAACGGGTAGGAAAAAGAGGCTGGAGATTGAGGCGGGAATGGCGGAAATAAAAAGGGATGAGAGAGGATTGCCCCAGGTTGGGAATGGATCTGGGCACAAGATCCTTGGACCAGAGAGTGGGGAAGACTCTGGGTGCCCAGAGAGGAAGCGGACTACCAATGAAGACGGGCGATTCCTCCCACGTCCGTCCTACTGGGGTGAAGCGGAAGCTCATGAGTGGAGGAGGCAACTGAGAGAGGAGAAAGAGAAGTAGAAAGGGAAAAACAAGAGAGATTGAGATGGAGGTGTGGAGGAGGGAGGTGCAACAAGACCCTGGACTTTGTTCCCCGGAACCCGAGATGTTGAGTGGGAAGGAGCCAGTGAGGACAAGACCATTCCCTTACTGGAAGGAGAGGACGTTGAGATACTAAAGGAAGATCCTCTCCGTGGTTGGCCAGGTCCCTGGGATCCTGAAGAAACGAACACGTTTTTGGTTGATGCGAAAAGACCCTTGTTGGACCCGTTGGCGGCAGGAGAAAAGTTATGGGACAATTTCATAGATAAAGAATTCTTGTTAAATACTCCAATAAACCTTTCCCCTGTTGCAAAGTTACCTAAGTCTAAGGATGTTTTTGTGGAGACCCATATTAAAAAAAATAGAACCCTCACAGTCAACTCCTCCATAAGTTCCATTGATTCAAATGGGCCCACTCTAACTGCAACTTACTTAAGCACAGTAAATTGCAGTTAGAGTAGGCCCGTTTGGATCAACAGAACTTATGGAGGAGTTGACTTTGAATCCCTGTTGTTTCAGTGGGTCAACTCTAATGCAACCTAGTACACTATGCAACAGGATTTTGGCCAAAGGGTTTCAGTTGCATTTGTCTTTAAATCATTTTGTAAGTAAACTGTTCTGAAACCCTGAATTTGGAGCAAGATGCGATATAAATAAATTGAATAATTCCAAAAGAGTGTTTTTGTTCATTGTACCCTAACTATATCATGTGAGCACCAATATTCCCTTACTCTCATGGAAAGGAATCTCAAACTGAGTCCTACTGCTGGTTAACAAACCAAAGAATTATCTTAGGGCTTAGGGCTGTTACAAAATTTTGTACCACAATGTTCCACATCACCATCTTTTTACGACTTCCAGAAACCTGGAGCAACCATAGTTAGTCTAAAAAAAGAAAACCCAACAATAACAACAAACCCTATCAGAATGGTAATATTAAAAATCCAACAAGGAAAAAAATTAAATCTCTCCAGTTACCCTGCAACTAATATTGCAGTGGATGTAAAAAAGGAACTTAAAAAGAAGGTTATGAAAATAGTAAATTACAATATAGCAAGAGGTTGGATTCTATTGCCTATGGCTTGAATCAAGATGAAGATTTTATTATATTTGTCTGATTAATCTAATGGATGCCTTTGTACATTGTCCTAGAATTCATGTGGTTGAAAAGGTCCATCCATCCATCCATCCATCGATCGATCATATGACCTGCATTGGGTTAGTAAAAGCACAACAGCTGTGTTATCACCCACAACTTCATGACTGATAACTACTATAACTCAACTGCTGACACAGGAATTTTTGCATTCCATTTCTCCCTGACCTCAATCTATACAATACCCCATTTGTACCTCATGTATTCAATCATGGCCAAAAAGATTGGCACCCTTGCAATTCTGTCAGAAAATGCAACCCTTCTCTCAGAAAATTGTTGCAGTTGCAAATGTTTTGGTACTCACATGTTCATTTCTTTGGTTTGCGTTGGAACAACACAAAAAAAAAAAACAGAGAAGAAATGTCAAATGTGATACAATCCCACACAGAAACCCAAAAATGCACTGGCCAAATTTATTGGCACCCTGTCTAAATTGTAAGAAATAATTGCTTTTCAAGCATGTGATGCTCCTTTAATTTGTATTTAGACACATCTGCCACAACTAAGAGGTGTGGGCAATATAGTAATCACACTTGCAACCTGTTAAGATGGAGAAAAGTTGACTCAAGCTTTGTGTTGCGTTTGACAATGAATATGGAGAAAAGAATGAAGTGTAGTCTGTGGATTTGAAATAGAAAAAATTGTGGAAAAACAGTGACAATCTCTAGCCTACAAGTCCATCTCCAGAGATCATAATGTTCCTGCATCCACTGTGCGCAATATCATCAAGAGGTTTACAGCCCATGGCACTCCCTGGACATAGACGGAAGAGCAAAATAACTGAAAAATTACAACAAAAGGTTGTTTGAATGGTGGATGCAGAACCCAGATTAACTTCCCAACAAATTCAAGCTGATCTGCAGACACAGGGCACAACAGTGTCAGCTCACACTATCCGTCGCCATCTGAATGAAAAGGGACACTATGGTAGGAGACCCAGGAGGACAGCACTGCTGACACAAAGGCATAAAAAAACAAGACTGGAGTATGCCAAAACTTATGTGACAATACTGTACCATAATCCTTCTGGGAGAATGTACTGTGGACAGATGAGACAAAAGTAGAGCTTTTCCGTCAAGGATATCATGGCATTGTTTATGCAAAAAGAAATGAGGCATTCAAAGAAAAGAACACAGTCCCTGCAGTCAAACATAGAGGTTCAAAGATGTTTTGGGGTTGCTTTGCTGCTTCTGCCACTGGATACCTTCACTGTGTGAACGGTATCATGAAATCTGATGATTACCAAAGAATTTTGCGGTGCAATGTAGTGGCCAATGTCAGAAAGTTGCGTCTCCACCAGAGGTCATGGGTCTTCCAGCAGGACAATGACCCAAAACACACTTCAAAAAGCACTCAGAAATGGCTACAAACAGCGCTGAAGAGTTCTGAAATGGCCAGCAGTGAGTCCAGATCTGAATCCCATAGAACACCTATAGAGAGATCTCAAAACAGCAATTGGGAGAAGGCATCCTTCAAATCTGAAGGCCCTGGAGCAGTTTGCAAAAGAAGATTGGTCCAAAATTCCAGTAGAGAGGTGTAAGAAACTAATTCATGGTTACCGGAATTTATTCCAGTTATTTTTTCCAAAGGGGGTGCTACCAAATATTACCGTAAGTTAAGGGTGCCAATAATTTTGGCCAGTGCAGTGCGGGATTGTATCAGATTTGACTTTTCTTCTGTTGTTTTTTTTCTTGTTCCAACTTTGTCTGAGTTCTGACAGAATTCTAACTCCTGTGCTCTGAAGATGCCGGCCACAGAGACTGGCAAAACGTTAGGAAGAAAAACCTCCAGAACGCGGTCGAACAGCCCAGAAAACCTACAACAACCATTGGATCCCAGCCATGAAAGTCTTATTTATGGGAGAATATGACCAGAACATTGTGGCTTTATATCCTATTGCAGCACATTGCCAAGAGAAATGACTAGTGTGAATGACAGTTCGATAGAGAAAGCCTCTCTAGTCTTCCACTGTGACCTTGAAAACAATTGTGCTAAATAATAACTCCTTCAGTCTCAGTGAAGGGTGAAACACATATAACTGTAAGATAACTAGAAATAATACAATCATTATATATAACCATTCCATTAGATAACATTTATACACAAGATTCATTTTTTCTAGCTCCACTGATCTCTCTGGAGGAAGTGAGGTACAGACAATATATTAAGTGCTATAATTACTTCTTGTATTAATTTCATACAATGTACAGTATTACCAAATTGATGTAGGGGGCACATTTTGTGCCCTTGGTGCCAAAATGTCTAGTTATGGCTCAGCCTCACATAATAAAGGGGTATTCTCCATTTTATATTCTTGATTGTCCTATACGGTTAATTTAGCATGAAAACATGTAACAATTAAATTATTGGAATAAAGGCCAGAATCCTGTCATCAGCCACAAACTTTAATTTTTAATAAAAGTTTTCTATTCTCCCACCCCTAGTTCTCTCTAGGGATCCCTTTTAACCGGTTGAAGCCTTTGGGGTCCTCAGGATGGGACAGACCCTTTAATGCTTGAAAATAACTGCCACTTGTCCCAGTCCCTAGGGAGCCCCAGAACGTGAGGGGCAGGTGGGATAGGAAATTCTAAATTAAATATTAAAAATTGTCGCTCATGACTGTGATGAGATGGGTTTTTAAGTTAAAATCTTTTAAGGCATATGGGTTTTGTAATTAAGAAATAAGCCAGAGAGGTTCCATTTTGTTTCTTTGTATATAGTATCTGTGCTATGCTGACAAGTTGTTTTCTAGGCGAGCAGAGAGAATGTTATTCTGAAGGCCTGAGAAGGACTCTGTGTGATTAGATAGATGGAAATTGTTGTGACTCTTTGAGAAACCACCGTAAACCCAAATAACATCTGCTGTGTATGAGAAAGAAGTCATGTGGTACAACAGGACTGTTTGCCTAGTAACGAACTCTGATTGGATGACATCGTGGGAAGGTGCATTAGGCCCTTGCCAATTACTCTTGAAAAAGGAACTTTCTACCTATGGACATTGTCTTTCCAAGACCGACCTTTCAGTGATTCGTGACCTACATTTCAGCCATATGGGACTTACCCTGATGTCTTGAGAGAGAGTGTGGTGGCCTACCTACATGGACTGGTTTCTATGCTTTGCTGGATTACTTTTGGACTTATGGGATTTTTCCTAAGGACTATGCATGGACTATTTTCTATGGACTGTTCTATGGAATATTCTTTATGGACTTCTTTTCTTGGAATACTCCATATGGACTATGCTCTTGTAATTTTGTAAGGACTATGGTATATTTACTGGATTTTTCTTTTCTAAGGACTATGGGACATATAATGGATTTTTACTTTTGTTTAGGGGTTTTTATTCTATAGGATCACTGAGGACTATAGCCTTTTTATAACCAACTTGGATTATTTTGTTTACTAATGATTTCCTGGACTGGAATTGTTTTTATTCATCTTAATGGCTTTTTGGGTTTTTGAATACTTTTCTATTTTTCATGTTTTCTTTGCCTCACTACATCTGTGTAACTAAACAGCACAATGCTAGATTATTTGTTTTGGTTTAATTTGGCTCTGATACTTTGTAACATGCTTTTTCTTTAATAAAATAAAGATTATAAAACTCATTTGGTTTCCTGAACAGTACACTTGCCATAGGGTCATCTGAGAGTGCTGCCTCGGCCTAGCTTACTTAGAGTCCTGTCAGTGGTGCAAGTTAAGTCTAAGGACTACAAAGCCCACTTGACCTTTTCACAATAATATCTGAGAGTACCAGGGTGTTCTTATGTGGGCAGACTTGTGAGAAGGAGTGTTGTAGCATGGCTGGCTGGATTGGACTCTTTCAGCTCATTTTAGCATGTGCAAATTCCTGATTGCTCTCTGTCCAAGCTTACACGTGTGTTTTCGAACCCGTGTTCGTCACAATGACATCATCAATCTTTCATATCTTCAGATCTGCACAAACAGATTTATGGCCACTGTATACAGAAATCTCTAAGTGTGAAAATTAAAGGGAAGGGAATCCCACTTTAACATGTTTAGATCCTCCTAACACCATCCTAGAAAGGGGCCACAAACTGAAAAATTTCAGAACAACCCCAGAACAGAGAGTTACACAAAGCAGAAATATTCCACTAGTTAACAGATACCAACAAGAAGGTCTAGTGGTACAGATTAAGATTAGGGAAACCAAATTCCCCTCACTAGATAAAGGAAATACTGTATGAGAAACTTCATATAAATTTCAGAAACAAAGTATTTATCATATTAAAATATTTGTTAAGTATAAAGAAAGGAATTCCCCAAACAAAATATACTGTATTATCCAAGATATAATGTTCAAGTTTAGCGTGTTGAGCTGAGCCCGCAGGGTTAAATTTAGATGTATCCATCCCTCCAAATCAAGTGAAGTCTTAACTTTTGTTCTCATTAATATTGCTTCACACAATTGTCCTGGCACTGTGTCTTTCTTTCACTGTTTCATTTCATCAAAATTAGGAGGTTGATGCTATTGTTCGTACTGTATTTGATTGGTGCATTGTTCTATGTTTCTGCCTACCATCTTTTTTTCTTCTTCTTTTCAAGCAGTCTGTAATATTTTTATTGGTTTTGCTGGTCTACTCTTCTTTTGCTGCATCACTCTTTTCATCATGCAAGACTTCAAAAGAAGGGTTTTTGCTTGTTTTCAAGCCAAGCTAAAAATAACTATAGAAAGAATCTCAGTCACCTTGTACAGTTCACCTCTTTAATTTTGTCCCTTGGCTACCTTAATAGAAACACAGCAGAAGTCTAGCTGAACACAGTGTTCTCACTAATTATTTCCACTTGCCTTTATCATACCTATGGTATAAACTATATTTCTTGGAAATAACGTTGCATATGAGCATTACTAGTGTGCTGACCACGCTGTAGTTTGCTGTGAAAAATTTGCACAGTATTTTGCAGCCAAAATCACTCAGATCCACTCTGACTTGGATGCTGTAGTTAATACAGGTCCTGTAGATATAACTATGGCCCCTGCTTGTCTGGTGTTGATGGATAAGTGTCAGTTTTTGCAGCCCGATGATGTGGACAGGGCATCTTGGAGAGGTGAAGGCTACCACTTGTCTACTAGATCTTTGCTCTTCCTGGCTTATAAAACCTGCCAGAAAGGGACTGGCCGGGTGGGTGTGAAGGCTGGTGAAAGACACATAGGGTGAGCTCTTAGTTTGGTGAAACAAGCAGGGGTCACATGGGGATTATGACAAGGGAGTATGTTCTTGCTGGTTCTGCTGGACCTCTCATCAGCTTTTGATACCATTGATCATGGTATCCTGGGCCGTCTCTCTGGGGTTGGATTTGGAGGCATTGTTTAAGGGGCTTCGCGGAGGGGAAAACTCAGAGGGTGGTGCTGAGGGACTGTGTCCAGTGTGCCGTGTTTAGGTCAAGTATTAATGGATGAGTTTCAGTTGTTGAGACCTGAGGATGTGGACAGGGTGCTTGGATCTGTCTGTTCTACCACCACTCCGCTCGACCCTTGCCCATCTTGGCGAATTGGAAGATCTGCCGGGGGGTTCGCACCTGGGTCCAGGAGGCCGTGAACACCTCTTTGAGAGAGGGAGTGTTCCCTACCATCTTGAAAGAAGTGGTAATTCAGCCACTCCTAAAAAAGCCTAACCTGGACCCAAGGATGGTGGTTAACTACTGAACTGTGGTGAACCGCCCTAATTTGAGCAAAGCGCTGGAGTGGGTTGTGGCCAGGCAACTCCAGGCACTGCTCAATGAAACGGATATTCTGGATCCATTTCAATCGGGTTTCAGGCCGGGTTTTGGTACAGAGACTGCCTTGGTCGCCCTGTTTGATGATCTTTGCTGGAAGAGAGACAGGGGGTGTGTGACCCTGTTGATACTCCTGGATCTCTCAGCGGCTTTCGGCACCATCGACCATGGTATCCTTCTGGGTAGGCTGGCTGGATTGGGAGTTGGGGACACCACTTTATGGTGGTTCTGCTCCTTCCTGGCTGACCGTGTCCAGAGGGTGATGCTGGGGGACAGTTGTTCTGCCCCATGTCATGGGGTCCCTCTGGGCTCGATATTGTTCCCCATGCTGTTCAACATCTACATGAAGCCACTGGGAGAGGTCATCAGGAGGTTTGAGCTGAGAAGTCAGCAATATGCTGATGATACTCAGCTCTACCTCTCATTTTCCACCAATCCAGGTAAGGCAGTTTCTGTGCTGAACTCATGTCTGGACCTGATAGTGGACTGGATGAGGTTTAATAAACTGAATCTCAATCCAGACAAGATGGAAGTGCTGTTACTGGGTGCTTTGCCAGACAGGCTGGAGGGCCATCTCCCTGCCCTGAATGAGGTTACACTCCCCCTAAGGTACAGGGTCCACAGCCTGGTGGTGCTCCTAGACCCCAGTCTAACTCTGGAAGCCCAGGTGGCCTCGGCTACGGCTCTACCTGGACGAGCGGAGTCTCATGACAGTTACACATGCACTGGTAAGATCTCGTATAGATTACTGCAATGCACTCTACATGGGGTTGCCTTTGAAGACGGTCCGGCAACTGCAACTGGTCCAGAATCGAGCTGCATGGCTGGTGAGTGGTGGGGTTGCTAGGGGACATATCAAGCCGATTCTGTTTAAATTACATTGGCTACTAGTCACTGCCTGGGCCCAATTCACAGTGGTTAGTTTGGCCTATAAAGCCCTAAACGGCTTGGGCCCTGGATACCTGAAGGACCGCTTCCTTCCGTATGAATCTACCTGGCAGTTAAGATCTAGCCAGGGGGCCCTTTTGAAAGAGTCGTCCCTCAAGGAGGTAAGAGGGACGGCTTGTAGACAAAGGGCCTTTTTGGCAGCTGCCCCCAGACTATGGAACACCATCCCAATTGAGATTCATCTGGCTCCGACGCTGATGACATTTGAAGGCTTTTAACTGAAATAATATCAACTGTGGGTCCTGCTGGCAATTTTTAGAGTATATATTAAATTGTATTTTAATGGTTTTATCTTTTTTGTATTTTAATTGTTGTAAACCGCCCAAAGACCTTTGGGTAGAGTGGGTGGCATATAAATTAAATAAATAATAAATAAACCCTGGCCTTTGGCCTGTGGTGTCCTTCAGGGTTCTCGTCTGTCCACTGTGCTATTCAACATCTACATGGTGCTTCTGATCAGTCCAAAACCAGATCAAGGAATAGGGTTGCAGCCTGTGCTGGATGGGTTACACTCCCTCAGAAAACATATGTCCACAGCTTGGTGATGCTACTGGATTCATCTCTAAGCCTGGATGCTCAGAGGTAGCCAGTAGTGCCTGTGCACGGTTAAAACTAGTGTGCCAGCTGCCCCAATTTTTGAGAGGTCTGCTCCGGCCCGTTATATTCCAGCTGTATTAAATGTTCAGAAACTTAAAAGGGTGTAAAATGCCACAGCCAGATTGCTAACTGGGGCTGGTTACAGGGAACATAGAACTCCCCTGTTACAACAGTTCCACTGGCTGCCAATCTGTCAAGATATTATATGACCCACAATATAGAATTTACTCTTTAGTACAGTCAACCCTCGACTTACGAACATACCTACTTGCAAATGTTTCGACTTACGAACCATTCCGACAGAAAAATATTGCTTTGGAGCTTCAACATAAGAACAGAAACAGGCAGGGAAAAAAAGTGGGCAATTCAACTTTTTAACTATAGGTGGTGCCGAGGCTGCTTCTTTGTTCTGTAGCTCTGTTGGCCATTATAGGGTGTGTCGCACTTGAGGGAGCTCCTGCTTTCCTAGTGAGCCTGTGTGTCTGCAGGGAGGTAAGCTGTTGTTTTCTCCTTTAAAAAACCTCTGGGTGGGTTTTGGCTGGGGAGGATGTTTCTGTGCTGTTTTGTTGGTGGCTTTTTTCCCCCTTAATGCCTCAGAAAGGGAGCTGAGCTTACTGTTTGTTTTTGGAAGTTTCCCCCCTTCTTAAAGCCTCAACGAGGGAGGTCATTTTACTGTTTGTTGTTGTAGGTTCCCCCCCCCCCTTCTTAAAGCCTCAGTGCCTTCCGTTTCTTCGGCCAGAATGGATTAATTGGTTTTCAGTGCATTCCTATGGGAAATGGTGCTTCAACCTACAAACATTTTGACCTACGAACGCCCTTCCGGAACGGATTAAGTTCGTAGGTCGAGGTTTGACTGTACATGAACCAAAGTTTGCTAACAGGCATCCATTTTAAAACAAGTGTGCAGCCACAGAGTCAGCACATGAAGCTGGTGCAATCCATAAAATGTGTATTGGACATGAGGTAGTGTCTGGGAAAAGAAATCAGGAGATGTGCCCAGTGATTGGTTGTTCAAACTATATAAGTGCTACACACTATGGTGATGTGTGGAGTGTTGTGTTGGACAGCTGCTGCACGAAGTGCTGTCCATTTATTTACTGAAAGTGTATTACTGAGTCTGTTGACTGATGTATATTTAGTGGTCCAGATAGGCGGGGTATAAATCAAATAAATAAATAAATTGTATATAGTCTGTAAATACACTGCTGGTGAAGGAATCTACTGTCTCTATGAGTCTCTTTGTTGTCAACCTGTAAGACTGACTTGACTTGGAACCATCTTCACACCCCAACTCTTGACACAATCTGTTTCCAGAAATAATTCAAAGATCTGTTTTTAACCTTTAAAGCCTTAAACAGCTTGGGTTTAAAACCGCATCTCGCTATATGAGTCTGTCCAGGAATTAAGATAATCAGGGGAGGCCTTTTTCCCACCACCTTCACAGGTACACTTGGTGGGGTCACAGGAGAGGGCCTACTCTTTTGCTGCTCCCAGACTCTCAAACTCCCTCCTGTTTTTTGAATGGATTCTTGTGCTCCGATGCTTTTAAATGTGTTTTTTTATTGACCACTTTTATATACTTGTTTAATCCCTTTTAAATAGAGTATTTGTATATTCACTGTTTTTAGCTTTTCAATATGGTTTTTTAATTGTCGTAAGATGCCTTGGATCCTTTTAAGGAGAAAGGTGGGGTAAAAATATTTAAAATAAATACATAAATAAATTTTAAAATATTATATTGTTACCTTTCTTATCTCTAGGAGAAAAAAGGGAAAGAAACTGACTGTAGAGATCCCTGGTTGACAAATTTTATTTTAAATACTGTACAGCCATAGTCATTAGGCATGTTTTTTTTTTAAAAAAAAATATTTTGGACTACAAATCCCACAGTTCTCCATGGGGGAGGCTCCACCTGAATTCCAGAATTGAATAATCTTATCAATAATCACCAATGTTCTTAAGAAAGGAATGAAAAATGGAGAATTATGGGATTTGACATCCCAAAAGCCCATGCCTAGTAGCCATACTCACAGTGGATGCCTAGAAATGAATGAACAATTAAGTTGTAATTACTTATTGTCCTATTGAGTTCAATAGGTCTACTGACTAAATCTCAGTCTAAACCTTTGCATTTGGGGGTCAGGATAGAATGCCAAACTGAAGCCAGATGACCTGGTAACACTCAAACTGGTGCTCTGTGAAACTCTTTTTGTTGTATAATGCTGCCTGGAATTAACAAGTGGAGAGAAAAGTGAACCATGTGACATAAAAGGAACACACTTTTTTTTTACTGCAGTGTGCTCTATGTGGGGCAACCTTTGAAAAGACCTCAGAAAATACAGCTAGAGCAAAATGAAATGCCCAGACTGATCACAGGGACCAAAAATTCTGTTCATATAATACCTGTTCTGATATGGCTGCATTTGCTGCCATATATTTCTAGGTCAAACGAATAGTTCTAACCTATAATGCTTTAAACAGCTAACAACCCTAATACGTGAGGAAACATGTCTTCCATCATGAACCTGCCTGTAATCTTAAGATCATCTGAGTCCTTGTCTCAAGATAAATTCAGATGGTAGTGACAAGGGCTTTCAAATGATGTTTGTTTACTTATCTGCATGAACGGAAAAAACTAGATGGGAACATATAGGCTGTGTTAACATCAAATTTTGACATCAAATTGTCCTAACATCAATTTTTTTGAAGCCACCTCGCCACCATTATAGGGCCAATGTGTTTTTTAAATCAGCAGTAAGGTTGAGAAGAACGTGATTCAAGAATATAATGTGCAGGGAAGTTCTTACAATGAACGCTTTCTCCCAGCGCTTTGGTCTCACCAAAAACCTTTCTATCCCTCAAAGCTATTAGTGCTGGGGGAAATCAATGGTCATTTGAACCAGTATCAGGGAAGTTGTGGCCACCAGCCCCTTTATGGCCCCTAAGCCTTCCCCACGTCCACCATTTCTAAAATGATTGTATCAAATAGTCCCCTTGTGTTTTCTGGAGGTCTAGGAGGCAATGTTGTCATGGTTTGGGGGCCTTCAGCACCCTGGTTCCCCATAGCCCCTAATGTTTGGAATTAAGAAAAGTAACAATAGAGGACTCTTCTGTTTAAAAAAAGAGAGACTTCCTCGGTGCAAGCAGCATCTCTCTACTGATGATATTACCTCCTGTGAGTAATGTGGACTGAAGGAGTATACTGCTAAAACAACATACAGGTATTTGTTTTAGCAGTATGAAGCCTCCCTGAAAAGGAAAAGGAAAAAATAATGCTCCAGGTGGCTAGAGTGGCTAGCAATAAAAACAAAAGCTTAATTAAAATGAAACATTAAAAAAATATTTTAAAAATACTACTAAAATACAACAAAAAGAGCCATTTTCAAAACTACTAGGATTAGTTTGTGTGCTGTGAAAACCGCCTAGAAAACACTTAGTATGGCTGCCTTCTATGACAATTTAAGCATTTACTCTTTTTTTAAAAAGTGGCAGCAGCTTCATAAATTGGCATTTCATTTAGTAGTACACCAGCTGCAGATTAAAACTGATAACTCATCTCTTTGATTCCCCAATAATGTAAGCTTAATGTAGCCACTCAGAGGGGAGAACAATTCAGGAAAATCATTAAAGGAAAGAAGGAGGGTCATAATTTTCACATTCCATGCAAGCAGCATAAACTCTTTGTCATTTTGTAATCTAATATCCAAAAAGTTGACATGGGTAACTACCCACCAGGGATAAAGCAGACTAATTAAAAAGTGTTTATGTAATGGGACTGAGTGCTCACTGGAAGGACAGATCCTGAAGCTGAGGCTCCAGTACTTTGGCCATCTCATGAAAAGAGAAGACTCCCTGGAAAAGACCCTGATGTTGGGAAAGTGTGAAGGAAAGAGGAGAAGGGGAAGACAGAGGATGAGATGGTTGGACAGTGTCACAGAAGCTACCAACATGAATTTGGCCCAACTCCGGGAGGCAGTGGAAGACAGGAGGGCCTGGCGTGCTCTGGTCCATGGGGTCATGAAGAGTTGGACACGACTTAACGGCTAAACGACAACGAATGAGACCGTATTACAAGGAAGGTCTTTAAAACAAACACACACACACACACACACACACACACACACACACACACACACACTTATTTTCTCCTTAGTTTAACCTCAAATTACTCATTTTGACCTTTGCTTTCCTCTATGAGGCTGTAACCTTTCTTATACAAAATAAATGTATAACATTCCTCCAAGATTATAGTATCAAAAGGCTAATTTGCTATTGTTTTTCAACAAGTGAATGTAACCGTTAGCACTTTCATGTCTTCTATAATCTAGTTACTGAGAACCACTGAAAATTTCCCAGTGGAAAAACATGCCATTTATTAAAAATTCCATAAATTCTGCCTCCCACTGATACAAAACTGAATCTTGTATTACTGCACCCTGGCTTGAAAAAACTGAAATTATGTGCACCCTGCTGTCCTGACCCCAGTCTTGATCTTCATAACAACTTAGCACAGAACTAGCATCTCTGCAGATTCAACCATGCTTGCATAGGACATGAACAGGCCAGGTAGGCATGACCATTTTGTAGAATGATACAGCTGTCCCAGTGAGCTGATTTCAGAAATCATGAAAAGGAAGCAACCACTTAAAGAGTCAGACCAGTGGTTCATCTAGCCCAGTACTGCCAATTTAGATTGGCTGCAGCTCTCCAAGGTTTTGGGTAGGATTCCTTTCCTAACCGTACCTGGAGTTCCCTGCTGTTCCCTGATAGTCTCACATCCAAATGCTAAACAGGCTTGATCTTTCTCTGCTCTTGAAATCAAATGAGACTGGTAAAGTTCAGGATGGTAGGTTGTGTACATACTGTGTACATTTGCTGTTCGACCTGAGGCAACAAAACATTTTGAGCTCTCAGCCTCTAAATAGTTTTGGGCTCAGAGGAAATCTCAGGTTCTAATTCCAATCCCTTGCTTCTTGGGCCAGGCCACTGAGAATACTGTAAACAGATTTTGACTTGATAAAGATTCTTGGGGTATGTGTGGGAGCAGTAACAGAGCTCTCTGGATGACATGAGCACTGTCGCTGCATTGGTCACCCTACATGACAACATCCTGAGGGAGGCAGACGTGTGTGTGTGTGTGTGTGTGTGTGTGTGTGTGTGTGAGAGAGAGAGAGAGAGAGAGAGCCTGCTCCTCCTCCTGGACCTTTCTGTAGCTTTTGGTACCACTGAACACCATATTCTTCTGAGTTAGCTCTCAAGTTTAGGATTTGGAGGCACTGTTCTCCAGTGGTTCCAGTCCTTCCTTGAGGGCTGTTCTCAGAGAATATAGCTTGGGGAGGTGATGTCCACCTCCTGGGACCTCTTTTATGGGGTCCCTAAGGGATCCGTCATTTCCCCAATGCCTAACATCTATATGAAGCCACCGGGAAAAGCCTTTTGGATATTTGGAGTTTGTTGTCATCAATAATCAGATGACCCACAGTTCAATTTCTCCTTTTTTTCATCTGCAGGTGATGTAGTGTAGGGTCCTGGAATACTGCCTACCTGTGATAATAAATTAGACGATGGCCAATAAACTGAAATAAAATCAAGATAAGATGGAGAGCCTATTGTTGCGAGGTTCACCTGACTGGTTTGAATCCTTCACTGGGTCTTGATGGAGTTACACTCCCCCTGAAGGATCAGGTTGCAGTTTGGGTGTATTCCTGGACCTGGGCCATTCTATGGATGAGCAAATATCTACCGTGGCCAAGAGCACTTTTTATCAACTTTAGTTGACTGCCCAGCTGCACCCCTACCTGGAGAGGAAATGCCTAGCAAGAGTTCATGCTTTGGTAACCTCCAAAATAAACTATTGTGATACTCTCTAGATAAGGCTGCCATTGAAGCTAGTACAGAAGCTTCAGTGGATCCAAAATACAGCGGCAGACTACATACAGAACACATATCTCCAGTTCTGGCATGTCTCCACTGGCTTCCTGCTCATTTCCGTGCTCAAGTCAAGGTGCTGGTTATTACCTAAAGCCTTGAATAACTTAGGAACCTGATTGTTGCTGGAATGTGTCTCTTATACAAGAGCTACCTGTCTAGCCTGTTCCTCACACTCACTAAGGAGGCCAAGAAAGTTACCATCACAAATTGGGAATTTTCTACTGTGGCCCCATATCTTTGGAATAAATTACCAGTAGAGGTTTGCTAGGTGCTCTTGTTCCCAGTTTTTAATAAGCTACTTAAAATGGAATTGTTTAATGCTGCCTTTTATTAATGTGTGTCATCTGATGTCCAATGGTAGTTTTAATTTGTTTACTTATGGCAGATTCAATGAGTCATGTGGCTTTATTTTATTCTTTATTGTTTGTTTATAACTCATTGTATTATTTGTAATTTATATGTGTTGATTGTTAACCACCCAGAGAGTGCATATTGCACTACTGGATAGTATGCAAGTTAAATAAACAAATAAATACTTTGCCAGTAGAAAAAGCATCCCCCTCAGATGTTATTGGACTGCTACTCTCTTTGTACCTAACAAATTGACTTGCCTGCTGGGGCTCATGGGATTTAGAGTCCAATAATGTTTGATGAACTGGAGATTACCCATCCCTACTTAAATAGGCTTCCCAACCCAACCACCAGCATGCCAGCCCCATCAGACTTACACATATGACCATGACAGTGAATAGAAAGCACAATGGAGGGCCAAGTCTCCTATTTTACAGAAGACATATCTTTATCTGAAGGACATTCTTCTGTTTAAAGCTGTTGATTTAAAGGTTATCCAGTTCATGTCCAGTGTAAATATAAGACCAATCCAGTTGTTCATCAATAACTCCATAGAGGTTGAATAATAACAGAACAGCAGACTGAGGGAGTGACCAGACAGGTATTTATCCTGATGCTTGTGCCATGTTTCTCACTGCTCCTTTCAATATATATTCTATTGATTGCATTATGTTAGCACTAATCATGGTAACATGGAGTGGAGCATAATTTGGGAATGAACCCTACTCTTTCAGCTTGCCTTCTGCTTGCACTGGTAAGGACTACAACTGTACTGCAATTTGTAATTTTGATTATTAAAATATTTTCCTCCTAGTTTAATGCTACAGTTCTCCTTAGCCTCGTGGCAGAGTGTTAAATTATAGTATTGCAGCCAAAAACTCTGCTCATGGTTAGCTTTCAATGCCAAGAGATTTGACAGCCAGCTTGAGGTTGACTCAGCCTTCCATCCCTCCGAGGGCAGTAAAATCAATACAGCTCAGGGAGGGGGAGATGTATAGCCTGTATAATTAAAGAATTGTAAATCACCCAGAAAGTGCTTTAAGCACTAAAGGGTAGTATATAAGCAGCACACTTTACTTTTTAGCACTATACAGTATTGCTAAACTGACTTGGTAATAATTCAAGTGCTTACCATGTCTTGTGTGTTCAGCATTATTTCACTTGCTAAAATGAGTAGGTAAGAAAGTAGTTATAATGGAAGAAAGGTGAGGAAGAAAGGAGACTATGTGATGTGATGGCATTTGGAATGCAGTTTTCCCAGGATAGGTGAACATTTCTGTGTGAACTGCAACAGAAATTTAAATGCCAGGGTGCGGAATGGAGAAGTGCACATCAACCTATGACAAACTTGTGTGTGTTCACAATCTTAATAGGTATATAAGTCTCTTTGTCTTTAGACTTGAGGCATCACACTCAGACACACTGTATTTTTGTTCAAGCTATGTTAATTATCTCAATTTTGAAGGTACACAAAAATTAGCATATGCAAATCAAGGTCTATTTTGTCCTTTTTGTGAGGTGAAATCCTAAGCACATTAAAAAAATTTAATGTCAAGAGGCCTGAAAAGTACACTCAACATTCCAGATAAAATATGGACTTTTATGCATTGAATTTCACACTTTTGTGCACTCTGTTCAAAATGCGTACACCCAAACATTTGGTGTAATGTCTCTAGAAGCAGAGTTGTGTGCTCTCATTTCTCTGTTCCAGCTAGGCTATAGAATGAGAGAAATATAACCAGAATTGTCTCCAAACCATTTAAACTAGGCCAAACTACACACAAATAAGTATTCTCATAAAATCAGAGATATTTGATACATCAGAATAACTGGCCCCTCAAATGACTGACCATAGTATTATTAGTAGTAGTAGTTTTATTTATATACCACATTTCTCCCAACAAGGGACCTAAAGCGGCTCACAACATTAAAATTCATACAATTTAAAAAGAATAAATTAAATATTAAAAGATACATACTAGTTAAGCATTTCAAATTTAAAAATTGCATTTATTTTGCTACCTGAAGTAAAGGACAAGAGTATATCTTCCCCCATAAGTCTACAAAAACAACCTGCACAGGCAATGAAATTTTATGCCAGCATTGGCAATGGGATGGCATCCTCTGCTACGTTTGATGGAAAACAGGCTAGTCTGGGAATAAAAACAGACTATATAGCAAGCATATCCTCGAAAATGGGAATGGGAAAATTCTCAAGGGAAATTATTAGGGAATGTCATTGCTCCCAAGCATTTGAAACAGATGCTCACTGTCTAATGGCATGGCAGGCTCTGCTTAGAACATGTAATTGTCTATTTATCCTCTGAACATTACTGAATTAAAGACTGCACCATATCTGACACTAAAAACATGTGGAACTCTTCTCCTCCCATACAGTGCTGGCCCTAGTATAAGTCAAAATGAGGCGCCTGCCTGCCTGCCTCCACGCCCACACATCAAGAGGCGGATAAATCAAAATAAAATGTGGCATGGGCCATGTAAACATATAGAGCAGCAAGGAACAGATCAAGCAAGGGTTACCAAAAAAGGCCTCCCTCTAAAGCAATGTTTTCAAAGATATTTTAAAGATTGGGAGGTAGGTGGCCAGGTGCAGTTCCACCTGCAGTTGATTCCCTAGTGTAGTCCTACTTCTAGTAGAGGATTTCTTTGCCTCTCTTGGAGTGGCCACCCGGAGGATCACTGGCTGGGAGGATCTAGTGGCTCCGGAAGACGACCTTAAGAAAAATTGCTCTGACAGATAATGTGGTCCCAAACTGTGAATGGCATCTGATCTGGATTTGTCCCCACAATTTCACAGTCACATGCACCCATTTCTTACACTTAAAACAATATTTTCAGATCAGATTGTCTGTAAGATTTGCCTCTGTGATAACATATCATCACCCAAGCCAGTTTTTGCCTATCGATTTGAAACTGAGAGAGGCTTAGTGGACAACAGGTGAACTACTTAGTTCTTAGCCAGAGGGAAAGAACCTCACAATCAGAAGGTTATCGGACATGCTTAAAAGAGAAGTTCATAAACTGTCTCTGGTCAGATGCTACCCAAAGCTAATTATCAATGGGCTGAACTAGGGCCCTGTGAGAACCAATTCAGAGCGACAACAAACACAGTTATTTCCTTTGGGAAATCAGTAGCATGCCTGCAAAAGTTCCTGATTCAGTCTTGCAAGACAGAAAAAAAATTGTTCAAAGACATCTAGAAAATATTGTATTTTTATTACTGGATACTTGCTGCTGTGTGTACTAGTGGAAAGATTGATAGACTGGGATTCAGGAGGCCTGGGGTTGAATCCCAATTCACCCATGGAAACTCACTGGGGTTTGGAACTGGTAAAACTACTCCTTAAATATCTCACTTACCTTGAAAGCCTTAGCAGAGTTGCTTTAAGTCAGTTCTGATTTGATGGCATATAATGATGTTTTTATTACTAAGGATAGGGAAGGGTGTTTGTGGGGACTTTTAGCCACATGTTATAATAATTTGCACACTATCCATCATGATTTGCTCGGTAGGGAAGGGGAGACAACTGTTTGCTGCTCTGCCTCACACAGAAAAATATGCTGGGCTAGTGCTGTTTCCAGGAGAAAAAATGTGTTTTGTTTTCCAGACCCAAAATGAAAGTCGATAGCAGAACTATTGAGAGAGGACACATCCTAGGCAAGGAGCAAAGTAACCCACAGGTCATTCTTATCTGAAAACTTAAGTGATTTAATTCTCAAGACTCTAGTTTCTCTCTCTAGTTCCTTCCCTCAAATCAGTTTCTGAACATAGACAACACTTTGAAACCAAGATGCTTAATATTAGCGATAATGGAAGAAAAGTTAAATGTGTGACATTTCGTGTTATTCTACCACCTTTGTTGATGCATCTTCATGGTAACATCTGCTCAGAGAACATTTTAACTCCTGAAACTAAGCCCTTCATGATTTGTCTCATGAAGAATTAATTAATTCTTCTAACACATCTTCATGCAGTGGGAAGGAAGTGGTATAAGTGTACTGTCTGTAAAACCCAAGTTGCTACCTGAATCATTTCACATCAGGCATTGCTCAGAAATAAGTTCAGTGTAGCAGAGCCAAACATATTGTTAGGACTTGAGGCACAAGAAGCTAAATAATGAAAGATACTTTGAATCAGTTTAAAGAAGATAGTGAAGTGAATGTTTGAAAAAAATCACAGCACTACGCCAAAACACTAATGTTCTTTTGTCTCTATAGATGTCATTTTACTACAGCTGACATCATCCCACAAGATGGAACATTTGAGATTTATATTTCATCTGCACTCCTTGTTTCGTTCTTGTTTTACAGATATTATTTATTTATTTATTCTATATGCTGCCCACACTACCCAAAGGTCTCTGGGCGGCTTACAACATTTAAAATACAATAAAAATTCAGAACAATTAAAATACAATTAAAATATATATAAAAATTGCCATCGGACCCACAGCTAATATTATTTCAATTAAAAGCCTTCTGGAACAGGAAGGTTTTGACCTGGCGCCGAAATGTCATTAGCGTCGGCGCCAGACGAATCTCAGTCGGGAGGGCATAATTATGTCTATGTTATTGGTTCTCAGTTGAAATTTGTTTTGTTATTACATATATTCATATATTTTTAATTTTTCTTTTGGTTTTGGCCCCATATGCTACCACAGACTAGCAGAGTTACTTCTTCTAAAACTACATCTCTTGTCACCTTATTCATCTTTATATATTATTCAATTACTTTAAATATGATCACTGTCAGTCCCAACTATAGCAAGCCCATTGAATAAATAAGAGGTGGCAAGTCAACACTAATGGAAGTCCTGATTCACTGGGTCTGCCTTGCATTTTCAACTGATTTGCTTGTATAGTCTAACTGCTATTGTGTTTTTGTTAGCATTTTATTATTTGGTACCTTAAATGTAAGTTGGACTGAAATATGATATAAACAATTAAAAGTAAACATGATGTGCATACTTGCAGCCCCATCACATGATATATATATTCTACATTTCTAATAGAAATCACAGGAGATCAAAGACATGGGCAGAATCCTATTGGGTTTCTACACATGCCCAGGAAAAATTGGATATACTATAGCTACTAATGTATGAGGTGTTGGTCTCATGTTTTCAGATGCCTGGTGAACTGCTGTGCCCTGCACTTTGCCAATTAGTTGCAAATAACTGCAACAATTTCTGTAATTCCTCTTGCAAGTGAATAAACACCCAAGACAATCTGCTTACTCATGTTAAATGCCACCTTAAACAAAACATGATACTGTCTTATACTCACTGAAAAAATACCAGTATAAGCTTAATAAAATGATATCTATTAAACAATTTTTGTTTTGTCATCAAGTTTGCAAGATCTCTTTCCTACAAGATACCTCTCCAAATTTTGGCCCCTTATTACTCATATTATAAATTAAATTATATATTTTGCCAACTGCCCTTTAAATTCTCCACCAATAACTAAGGTCTCCAAATGAGTCTAAGCTGACAACTGGCCTCCAGGACCAGTCAGATAACAATCAATTGTTATTTTGAAGGAAGTCCTCTTTCTCTTTACTGTGAACTAGGGGATGTATCCAGCTTGACCCTGGTTGTGTGTGTGTGTGTGTTTAGTCGTTTAGTCGTGTCCGACTCTTCGTGACCCCATGGACCAGAGCACGCCAGGCCCTCCTGTCTTCCACTGCCTCCCAGAGTTGTGTCAGGTTCATGTTGGTTGCTTCGCAGACACTGTCCAGCCATCTCATCCTCGGTCGTCCCCTTCTCCTCTTGCCATCACACTTTCCCAACATCAGGGTCTTTTCCAGGGAGTCTTTTCTTCTCATTAGATGGCCAAAGTACTGGAGCCTCAGCTTCAGGATCTGTCCTTCCAGTGAGCACTCAGGATTGATTTCCTTCAGAATGGATAGGTTTGTTCTCCTTGCAGTCCAGGGGATTCTCAAGAGCCTCCTCCAGCACCACAATTCAAAGGCATCAATTCTTCGGCGGTCTGCTTTCTTTATGGTCCAGCTCTCACTTCCATACATCACGACAGGAAAAACCATAGCTTTGACTATTCGGACTTTTGTTGGCAAGGTGATGTCTCTGCTTTTCAAGATGCTGTCCAGATTTGTCATTGCTTTCCTCCCAAGAAGAAGGCACCTTTTAATTTCAGGGCTGCTGTCTCCATCTGCAGTGATCATGGAGCCCAGGAAGATAAAATTTGACACTGCCTCCATATCTTCCCCTTCTATTTCCCAGGAGGTGATGGGACCAGTGGCCATGATCTTAGTTTTTTTGATGTTGAGTTTCAGACCGTTTTTTGCACTCTCCTCTTTCACTCTCATTACAAGGTTCTTTAATTCCTCCTCACTTTCTGCCATCAGAGTGGTATCATCTGCATATCGGAGGTTGTTGATATTTCTTCCGGCAGTCTTAATTCCGGCTTGGGTTTCTTCCAGTCCAGCCTTCCGCATGATGTATTCTGCATATAAGTTAAATAAGCTGGGGGACAATATACAGCCTTGCCGTACTCCTTTCCCAATTTTGAACCACTCAGTTGTTCCATGACCAGTTCTAACTGTTGCTTCCTGTCCCACATATAGGTTTCTCAGGAGACAGATAAAGTGGTCAGGCACTCCCATTTCTTTAAGAACTTGCCATAGTTTGCTGTGGTCCACACAGTCAAAGGCTTTCGCATAGTCAATGAAGCAGAAGTAGATATTTTTCTGGAACTCTCTGGCTTTCTCCATAATCCAGCGCAAGTTAGCAATTTGGTCTCGAGTTCCTCTGCCTCTTCGGAATCCAGCTTGTACTTCTGGGAGTTCTCGGTCCACATACTGCTGAAGCCTACCTTGTAGGATTTTGAGCATAACCTTGCTAGCGTGTGAAATGAGTGCAATTGTACGGTAGTTGGAGCATTCTTTGGCACTGCCTTTCTTTGGGATTGGGATGTAGACTGATCTTTTCCAATCCTCTGGCCACTGTTGAGTTTTCCAAACTTGCTGGCATATTGAATGTAGCACCTTAACAGCATCATCTTTCAAGATTTTAAATAGTTCAACTGGAATGCCATCACCTCCACTGGCCTTGTTGTTAGCCAGGCTTTCTAAGGCCCACTTGACTTCGCTCTCCAGGATGTCTGGCTCAAGGTCAGCAACTACATTGTCTGGGTTGTCCGGGATATCCACATCTTTCTGATAGAATTCCTCTGTGTATTCTTGCCACCTCTTCTTGACGTCTTCTGCTTCTGTTAGGTCCCTCCCATTTTTGTCTTTTATCATGTTCATCTTTGCGCAAAATGTTCCTCTAATATGTCCAATTTTCCTGAACAGATCTCTGGTCTTTCCTTTTCTGTTATCTTCCTCTATTTCTTTGCATTGTTCATTTAAGAAGGCCCTCTTGTCTCTCCTTGCTATTCTTTGGAAGTCTGAATTCAAGTTTCTGTAACTTTCCCTATCTCCCTTGCATTTTGCTTCCCTTCTCCTCTCTGCTATTTCTAAGGCCTCGTTGGACAGCCACTTTGCTTTCTTGCATTTCCTTTTCTTTGGGATGGTTTTCGTTGCTGCCTCCTGGACAATGTTACGAGCCTCTATCCAAAGTTCTTCAGGCACTCTGTCCACCAAATCTAGTTCCTTAAATCTGTTCTTTACTTCCACTGTGTATTCATAAGGGATTTGGTTTAGATTATACCTGAGTGGCCCAGTGGTTTTTCCTAATCTCTTCAGTCTAAGCTTGAATTTTGCTATGAGAAGCTGATGATCAGAACCGCAGTCAGCTCCAGGTCTTGTTTTTGCTGACTGTATAGAGCTTCTCCATCTTTGGCTGCAGAGAATATAATCAATCTGATTTCGATATTGCCCATCTGGTGATTTCCATGTATAGAGTCGCCTCTTGTGTTGTTGGAAAAGAGTGTTTGTGATGACCAGCTTATTCTCTTGACAAAACTCTATTAGCCTTTGTCCTGCTTCGTTCTGAACTCCAAGGCCAAACTTCCCTGTTGTTCCTTTTATCTCTTGGCTCCCTACTTTAGCATTCCAGTCCCCTAGAATGAGAAGAACATCTTTCTTTGGTGTCAGTTCTAGAAGGTGTTGTAAATCTTCATAGAATTGTTCAATTTCAGTCTCCTCAGCAATGCTGGTTGGTGCATAAACTTGGATTATTGTGATGTTGAATGGTCTGCCTTGGATTCGTATTGACATCATTCTATCATTTTTGAGATTGTATCCCATTACAGCTTTTCCCACTCTTTTGTTGACTATGAGGGCTACTCCATTCCTTCTACGGGATTCTTGTCCACAATAGTAGATATGATAATCATCTGAGCTGAATTCGCCCATTCCTGTCCATTTTAGTTCACTGATGCCCAGGATGTCGATGTTTATTCTTGCCATCTCCTGTTTGACCACCTCCAGCTTCCCAATGTTCATAGATCTTACATTCCAGGTTCCTATGCAGTATTTTTCTTTGCAGCATTGGATTTTCCTTTCACTTCCAGGCACGTCCACAGCTGAGCGTCCTTTCGGCTTTGGCCCAACCACTTCATTAGCTCTGGAGCTACTTGTACTTGTCCTCCGCTCTTCCTCAGTAGCATGTTGGACGCCTTCTGACCTGAGGGGCCCATCTTCCAGCGTCATATCTTTTAGCCTTTTGTTTCTGATCATGGGGCGTTCTTGGCAAAGATACTGGAGTGGCTTGCCATTTCCTACTCCAGGTGGATTGCGTTTAGTCGGAACTCTCCACTATGTCCTGTCCGTCTTGGGTGTCCCTGCACGGCATAGCCCATAGTTTCTCTGAGTTACTCAAGCCCCTTCGCCACGACAAGGCAGCAATCCATGAAGAAGACCCTGGTTAGAAACCCAAAAATACAATTCCCATCCCAGTGCTCACTCGTTCTCAGTTCCTGTAACCCAATATTTTTCCATACATACGTATCTTTTTTTTTTGCCTCCTTCACAGGATTCACTCAGCCCAGTATACATTTCCATTCACACAGAAACTTCCCTATTTAGACGTCTGAGGATATCAATTTCACAATTACATTTATCCAAACTTTGCACTTAAAAGAATAGTATTTCCAGCATATACTGTTTTTAAGTTTTATTTGCATCAGATCATGTTATTACCCAAACCAATTACAGTTACAATACACGTAAACATATTGAATACACGTTGTTGTGTGATAAAATAAAGTGAACTGAAAGAAGCCTGGCAGACAACAGATGAATTTAGTTTCTCCTCAGAAGGAAAGAATCTCATAGCTGCTATCTATTTGACATCCTTTACAGAAGGATCCAGCAAAATCTTATGATAAAGTGCTGGTCAGATCTAATTATCAGTGACCCAACTGGAGCTCTGGAGGAACTGATATGCAAGATATAACCAACCCACCATTGGGGGGGGGGGGACTGTATATTTGAAATCAATTTTTAAAATTCTGACTACACAACGCATGGGGAAGAGTGAAGTTTTTTTTGTCCGTGAAGTGTGTTTTTTGGTTGGAAAGCAAGGTATCTCTTGCAGTTTGATCTGTTTTCTTCTGTCATACTGAACTAGAACTATGCCACATAGCAAGAAATTTGAAAAAATTACAAATATGTTTAAAATAACACAACAGCAGTTGCTTGTGGCTGTGAGAGGCAGCCAGTGCTAGGGCAAGAGGGTGCAGGAAAAAGCCTCAAATGCAACAATCCTAAGACCTTGTGTAGCTCCCTCGACTGATGTACAACATAGTTTAAAAATTGATTAAATGTTTTCCCAAGAGGACGCAAAACTGACGCAAAAAACATATGACTACCACATAACTTTAAACCAACTTCAAAAACCCCAATCCATCTCCCAATTGATTTTCATAGTGTAACCAAACCCTCAGTTGTTTAAATTGGTAAATCAGTAGTATCCGCACAATACTGGATGATTCCAGCTCTCACTTTTTAGATCTTTTAGGACAAACAGTCAAAAAGATTTGTAAGATCTATAATGAAATATATTTGGAGTAAGGATGGCAAAATCTGTCTAAAGAATTTTTCATCCCACCATTTAAGAAATCTGATAAAAAATCCCAACTCAAACTACATTCTCACCCATCTCTAAATGTGGTTAATTTTTAGAATAAATTAATGCATTGTAGGTTTAGAACCTCTCCAGCACATACACCTAGTCTACTATTCACATTTCACTTCTAAGGAGGCACACAATTAAGTCTTTGCCTGGTACAAATAATACTGTTGTTTCTTTTTAAAGCAAACCTCCCTCACCTGTTACAGTTTTCTAGCTCTGAGACTGTCCCAGATGCACAGGTAGCAGAAGACTGATGCTGGTGACAAATTGCTTGGAAATAAACAAAGTTCTCTACTTTGTAGTTTTCTCTCCCACGAGACAAGAAAGATGTGAGCATGTTCTGGAAGATTATTCTCTAACTCAGCATAGAGGTTGGAATAGTTCCCTTTTTTGGAATAAAATCCCCAGCCAGCATGACCAGTGGCCATACCAACAGGGCAATTCTGAGAATTGCAGTTGAAATTTTTCCACCCCTAGGCAGAGGGACAGAAAAACAACGAACATTACAAACCCATAAATAAATAGCATCCCAATCATTCCTATATTACTACTACTTTATACTTTGAATCTGAAAATCATAAGATTTTCAAAAATGCAAGCAGAAATAACAGTACAAAAGATTATTTTGTTTTACAACAGCTGATTTTCCAGTATGTTAAATGATGTCATAAAACCTGTATTGGCCAGAACAGAGGTGACAGCTACTCTCAGTTGTCTTATAGAAAGTGCCATCTATTCTGGAGTGGGCTGAATTTAAAACACAACCAGTTGGCCAAAGTGTGCGCCAGCTTCAAGAAAATACAAGAGTTGTATTTATTACAAGACTGTCAGCAAATCTTCCCAAATCAATGGTTGCTTCTGAAAAGATACTGGTGAAAGCATTCTGCACTTATTCCAGCAACAATTCTTTATTATTGCCTCCAACTGTATAAGTGATTAGTCTGAGGATTAGACACTCTGATGATGTACTATAAACTATATACCTCCATTCACATGAATACCTATTTTCATGAATCCAGAAATAGGAGATGATGGTTAATCAAACTAGAAGCAGACAGTGACAGTGAAGGATTTAAACCAGGCACCATTTACAGATTTGCTTAACTTGGAACATTCATAGCATGAAAATAACTTATTCCCCTACAGTTATCTTTAACCTTTTATGGATAAAAAAATGAGAGCCACAATATGCTTGTTACGCTACCAAACACTGTGGCCACCAACTGCTGAAGCAGGCCTTAGAGTTGCAATAGAGTGTACTCTAGCAGTTTGGATTATTTGCTCCAAGATGAAATTCCTTCCTTTTATTCATTAACACTGCTGTTAGCTCTATGACATTTTCGTCCCTTTATCTTGAGTGCAGCAATACACAAGACACATCAGTAGAGGATGGGGAGAGAGCTCTTGCTATCACATTACCACTAGAGCCTCGTGGCGCAGTGGTTAAAACGCTGTACTGCAGCTAAAACTGTGCTCACGACCTGGGGTTCAAATCCCAGGTAGCCGGCTCAAGGTTGACTCAGCCTTCCATCCTTCCGAGGTCGGTAAAATGAGTACCCAGCTTGCTGGGGGGGCAATGTGTAGCCTGTATAATTAAAAATTGTAAACCGCCCGGAGAGTGCTTGTAGCGCTATGGGGCGGTATATAAGTCCAATAAATAAATAATAATAAATAATAATAGAGTGAGTAGCCTAGTAGATTGGGTGGTGAAGACAGTGGGACTGGACCAGCAAGTGTGACATAATGTATTCCCAAAGCTTAGAACCAAGAAATACAAGTTTGGTCTTCAAGAGATTAAACAAGTCAAAAAGCCTGTATAAAACCATCTGGAGCCATATGTTTTCCTAGTGGCTCAGTACAATTAATTACCTTGGTGAGGCCCATGTTCTATTCAAATGTTGCAAACAGTTAAAATACACTAAAATAGGAAACCCATTGAATCTGGATTCACTGAAACATCAGGTGATATCCTGCAATACAATGTTTTTGTTCAAATCATTTAGATTAATTGGACACCATTAACTAACAGTTTTTCCAACACAATATTCTTTTTTGCCTGTCTGTCAACCATTGTGATTTACATCCCACCATTCCCTCAATAACTAGAACTCTAGGCAGCTTGGATTTTTAAGGCTCAGATATCATTGCCTTACACAGCACATGACCTAACAAACTTTTCCTTTAGGGAGCAGGAGGAAAGATGAGGATGGTAGCTCTTCCGACTTTAAGCTAAGTCAACAAATGTAAGAGTTAGTTGATACCTTTAACTAAGGAGGAGTGGTCTCAAGCATCCTCCCTTGTAATTATAGTTGGAATTTTCCATCCCAAACTCCAAACAAAGGATTTGCTAAATACTCTGTGTCTGTCTAAGATACAGATTATTTAGCAACTTTGAGTAACCCAGGTGTTCTTGGACTACAACTCCCAGCAACGCTTGCCAGCACAGCTAATGGTGAAGGCTTCTGGGAGCTACAGTCCAAGAACACGGGTTACCCAAAGTTGGGAACCACTGCTCTAAGGTAAGTCCTTAGCTTAAGAAGAACAAAGAATGTGAATAATAGTTAATAAGCCAGGACAGTGCAGTAGCTGAGTGTTGGACTGAGACCTGGAAGATGTTCTAGCCGCTATTGAGTAATGAAACTCATTGGTCAGTTTGGGGTGAATCGCTCTCTCTCAGCCCCACCCTTATCTCACAAAGCTATTGTGAGGACAAAGTAGGTAAAGAAGAAATCCATGTCCTCCTCCACCTTAAGTCACTAGAGAAAGAATTACATAAATGTAATTATTTTTTTAAAAAGCTTGGAAATTTGTGTTACATACAGCACTGATGTTACCTGTCTGTCATGGGTTTGGAGGGAAAGTTCCATCCTATGGGGAGTGGAAGGCGGGACATCAGGAGGAGGGGCTGTACTGTATATATATGTGGAGCGTGTGTGGAGAAGCTTAGTAGAAGGAGCAGCTGGGAAGAAGAAGCTGGTGTGGGAGTCGGTGTGTCAGACAGGGTACTACTGTGTGTCAGTCAGTACCTACCTGATAGGTTCAGGTGTCTGTATGGGTAGCCAGAACTGATAGGTTCAGGGTCTGTGCTTTATTTGAAAGGTGTTCTGTGTGAACCAAACTGGTGTATGTATGACTGAGACTAAGCCACGTTACTGTATCTTGTTCACTTGATCATTTTATTTTCCCTGTGTGTTCTTTAAATAAACCTTATTCCTTTATTGGTTAAAAATCCATTCCTGGTCTGTGTGACTCCTTACAGGGAATGGTTGGTGGCAGCTTAGTGAAACTGTGGCATATCCCAGTAGGTCTGGGGTTTGTCACATTGATTGGTGTCCAGCGTGTGGGATACGACTGGTCCAGTTGTCCAGTGGTCCAGCAAAGCCTTGGCAAGTGTGCCCAGAGCAAGGGGGGTCTAGTCAGGGACAATCTGAGAGCGCGTAGGTAATCTTCTAGGCTTACCTCACGGGGAGGTAGGCTAGTGGAAGAACGTGTAACCTCAGATTGGGGACTAGATTAGGGAGCTCTGAGGCAACCTGTTTTGGCGGGAAAAAGCTGAGGCAAAGCTGAGTGAAGTAGCAGTGTTCTAGCCTGTCTGCTGAGAGGCCTAGCAGAGGGGGGTGGACTCTGGCTGGCAACAGTTGCAAGTTAGTGCTGAAGAACAGCAGCAATCTATAGAAGGCTGGTTCTGAGGCAAAAGAAAAAAAAAGAAAAAAAGTGGTCGCTTTATTTTGAGGCTTGACTTTTGAAAGCAGCCTGTTCTGGGGGGGGATTATGCCCTTGACTCGAAGCCAAATGGCAGAAATGGGTGAAGTGAAAGACCCCCAGGTAGACCAAGGTTCTGAGGAAGAATTTGGCTCAGTGCAGGATGACAGCACGGGAGAGCAGAACCCAGAACTCAGGAAAATGCTCATAGCCCAACAGCATGAACTGAGGATGAGGCAATTGGAAAGAGAAGAAAGAAGGGAGGAAAGGGAGAGGCAAAGACAATTTGAAATGGAATTGGAGAGAGAGAAAATGGCGTTTGAGTTAAGAAAATTGGAACTGATGAATCAGAACAATAATAACAATAGGGATTCTGAGGGAAGCCAATTGTCTAAAACTGACCTGAAGAAATTCCCTGTATACCACAAGGGAGATTGCCCTGAGGTGTTCTTTTCCCTAGTGGAAAGAGCGTTTGTGGACTTCTCAGTGAGGGAAACTGAGAAGATGACCATTATGCGATCTTTAATCAGTGGCAGCCTGGCAGAAGTCTATGCAGAGATGCCAGAGGAACTGCTAAAAGATTTTGCAGAGTTTAAAAAACTGGTGTTTGCCAGACATGGGATAAATGCGGAACAGCTGAGGCAAAGATTCAGGTCACTCACAAAGAAACCAGAGCAGACTTTTACCCAAGTGGGGGCCCAACTGGTGAGGCTGCTAGAGAAATGGCTATCTCAGGAGGGAACAGAGACCTACCAGCAGCTCAAAGACCTGATAGCGCTGGAACAGTTTTATTCAGTCCTGCATGGGGAACTGAAGTTCCAGGTGAGGGAAAGGAAACCGAAATCTGTGGCAGAAGCGGCCGAGATCGCAGATTTTATTTCCCAAATAAGAAAGCCCTTAGGTGAGGGGAAATCGATAGGTAAACCTAAAGAAACCTACAGCAAGTACTCTCAGGGACCAGGAAAAAACCAGCAAGTGGGAGGGGCCCATGGTGAAGGGAAGCCCTCAGACATAAAACAAAGACCTCAGATTTTGGAGGGAAAACCAAAAACAGATGAGAAAGACTCCAAGTACAGCAGAAAGTGTTATTTCTGTCAAGGAAAGGGCCATCTAATCTCAGAGTGTGAGAAATTAAAGCAGCTAAAAGGAAATGTGCCTCATGATTTGAGTGGAACCAAGCCAAAAGCTGTGTTCTGTGTCCAGAAAGAGCAAAGCTCCTTGTCACTGAGGGAGCCTGTTGCCATGGCTACTCAATCTGGAACAGTTACATCTGCTGATCAGGCTGAGGAAAATGGTCCTCTTGTGGAGGTCAAGCGCTGCTTACTAGTGAGGACAGATTCGCAGTTGTTTGAAACCGCAGGGGTGGACGTAGGAATACTTGACCATCAGTATAGGGGGTTAAGGGATACTTGTTCCCAGGTGACCCTGTGCCATCCAGATATTGTTCCTAGGGAGTATATAATCCCAAATGAGAGCATGAAGGTGGCAGGGATTGAGGGACAGGTGATCTCGCTGCCAGTAGCTGAGGTACCTGTGAACTTTCAAGGCTGGAGGGGAGTTTGGCGGCTAGCGATTTCATCGACTCTGCCAGCAGCCGTGCTCGTGGGAAATGACCTGGCTGAACATGTGAAACGGGTGCTAGTGATTACACGTTCACAAGCCACCACGGGGACAGTTCAGGGGGGTACTGATGAGCCCGAGACGGAAGCAGAGGGGAGTTCCGAAGCTGTGGTGGAAACCTTGACCACAGACAGCCGGTTTGGCCAAGAGCAAAAGGCAGACGCCACTCTCCAAAAGTGTTTTGAACAGGTGACAGACGCCCAGCTAACACCTGAAACCCCAGTGAGATTGCGAGAGAAAAAGGGAATTTTATATAGGGAGACCCTGAGGAATATCTCAAGAGGGGGAGATGGGATCAGAAGTCAGCTGGTGGTACCTGAAAAGTATCGCCCCATGATCTTACAAAGGGGGCACTCTGACATGTTTGCTGCGCACTTAGGGGTGAACAAAACACAGCAGAGAATCACACAGAATTTTTACTGGCCTGAAATAGGGAAGCAGATCAAGGAGTTCTGTAAACAATGTGATGTGTGTCAGAGGCAGGGGAATAACCGTGACAGGACCAAAGCAAAGTTGTGCCCTTTGCCTGTGATTGACACTCCGTTCAAATGCATAGGGGTGGATATTGTGGGACCTTTGCCCAAGGCCACAAAGAGGGGGAACAGGTTCATTCTCACCATTGTGGACCATGCCACGAGGTACCCTGAAGCCATTCCCTTGACTAACATTGAAACCAACACAGTGGCAGATGCCTTGGTGGGGTATATGTCCAGGATGGGATTCGCCTCAGAAATAATCACAGATTTGGGCGCATCATTTACATCGAAGCTCATGAAACGGTTATGGCAAATCTGTGGAATTAAACACAAGGAAACCACTGCCTATCACCCTGAAAGTAATGGGTTAACGGAGAAGTTCAATGGGACTTTGATGCGCATGATTAGGGCTTACTTGGCGGAGAATCCAAACAATTGGGACCAGAAGCTGCAATCCCTTTTGTTTGCTTATCGATCAGTGCCACAAGCCAGTACCGGGTTCAGTCCGTTTGAACTTTTGTTTGGGAGAAGGGTGAAAGGGCCCCTTGATTTGATCAAACAAAATTGGGAGCAGATCACCCAGGATGACCCACAAGACGTTGTGACATATATAGACACCTTGATGAATGACCTAAAGAGAAACCTAGAGCTAGCAGCAGAAAACCTGCAAGCTCAGAAGGTCAGACAAAAAACATGGTATGACCACAAAGCCAGGGAGAGGCACTTTGACCCAGGGGAGGAAGTGCTTTGGCTTAGGCCCTGCAGAGAGAACAAACTGCAGCTCAAGTGGGCAGGACCATACAGGGTCATTTCCAAGATGTCAGACCTGAACTACCTTATAGAGCAGGAGGAGAACCAAGCAAGGAGGGTGGTACATGTGAATGCCCTAAAACCCTACTACAGAGGGGAACAGAGGGTTTTGTTTGCAATAAAAGCAGCTGAGAGTGAGGAAGCTGAATTACCCTTCTGGGAGGGTAGAGGGGAAGTAAAATACAACCCAGATGAGGTAAAGATCAGTCCTGCACTCACCCAAGACCAGCAGCAAGAACTAAAATTGCTGCTCAGCAAATATCAACAGGTGTTCTCAAATAAGCCGGGGATAGTGAAGGGAGTGATGCATCGGATCCACACAGGGGATGCACCCCCGCAAGCAGTATCCCCATACCGAGTGACGGGACCCTATAGGGACAAGGTGCGGAAGGAGCTGGACGAGATGCTTAGGGAGAACATAATCGTCCCCTCTTCTAGTCCTTGGTCCTCTCCGATAGTCCTAGTGGACAAGCCTGATGGGAGCATTAGGTTTTGTGTAGATTACAGGAAATTAAACCGCGTAACCACTCCTGATGCCTACCCAATGCCCAGGCTAGACAACCTGATTGAAACCATAGGGGGTTGTCGGTTCATTTCATCATTGGACCTGGTAAAGGGATATTGGCAATTAAGGATTGATCCCAGGGATCAAGAAAAGACCGCCTTTTGCAGCCCTTTTGGTCTCTATGAGTTTAGAGTCCTGAGTTTTGGTCTCAGAAATGTACCAGCCACATTCCAAAGGCTGATGGACCAGACCTTAGCAGGGCTCAGTGACTTTACTGTGGCCTACATTGACGACATAGGGATCTTCAGCAATACCTGGGAAGATCACCTGAAACACCTGGAGTTAGTGCTGCAGAGGTTAAGTGCAGCAGGGCTAACAGTAAAGGCGAGCAAGTGTCAGCTGGGTAGCCCAGAAATAAAATACTTGGGTCACATGGTAGGGGAGGAGTGATAAAACCCCTAGAGGCCAAAATAGAAGCAGTTCGTGATTGGCCCAGGCCCAACACCAAGAAAAAAGTCAAATCATTTCTTGGGTTGGTGGGCTACTACAGAAAGTTCATCCCGAGGTTTAGCGAGATAGCGACTCCGCTGACCGATCTGACGAGGAAGAAGACTGATGACCGCATCCCGTGGACCAGCGACTGTGAGGAGGCGTTCCAGAGGTTGAAGGAGGCCCTCATCAACTATCCAGTGCTGCGTGCTCCAGACTTCGACCGGGAGTTCATCATTACACCGATGCGTCTAACAGCGGGGTAGGAGCAGTTCTTTGCCAGGAGGATGAAAATGGTGATCAGCATCCAGTGTCCTACCTGAGTAGGAAACTCCAGAAAGGTGAGAGACATTTGGCAACCGTGGAAAAGGAGTGCCTGGCCATAGTCTACGCGATCCAGAAGGCCAAGCCTTACATCTGGGAAAGACATTTTATTCTGTGCACTGACCATTCACCACTGCAATGGTTAAAGACAATGAAAACCCACAATAGCAAACTTATGAGGTGGGCTTTAAACCTGCAAGACTATGACTTTGAAGTGAAAGTGGTCAGAGGGTCAGTGAACTGTGTTGCTGACGCCCTGTCAAGAAGACCTGAAGAATGAAGATGGCGAAAGAAACATGGACTATGTATATATTTTGGTGACCAAAGGTTAAATGTACTTGTTTACTAAACATGTTTGGTTTGTATGAATAAAGGTAACTTGATGTATTGTAAATGGTAATGGTTTAAATGCCTAATTGATATGTTTATCCTAGAATAAGTATAAGTAAGTATGGTATTGTATGTTATAGTATAAATGTTTTTGTATGTTTTGGATCCAGGTTGTTTTTTTGGTGAAAAGCACTTTAGCTTTCCCCCTACAAAACAACTTATAAAGAGGGGAGGTGTTACATACAGCACTGATGTTACCTGTCTGTCATGGGTTTGGAGGGAAAGTTCCATCCTATGGGGAGTGGAAGGCGGGACATCAGGAGGAGGGGCTGTACTGTATATATATGTGGAGCGTGTGTGGAGAAGCTTAGTAGAAGGAGCAGCTGGGAAGAAGAAGCTGGTGTGGGAGTCGGTGTGTCAGACAGGGTACTACTGTGTGTCAGTCAGTACCTACCTGATAGGTTCAGGTGTCTGTATGGGTAGCCAGAACTGATAGGTTCAGGGTCTGTGCTTTATTTGAAAGGTGTTCTGTGTGAACCAAACTGGTGTATGTATGACTGAGACTAAGCCACGTTACTGTATCTTGTTCACTTGATCATTTTATTTTCCCTGTGTGTTCTTTAAATAAACCTTATTCCTTTATTGGTTAAAAATCCATTCCTGGTCTGTGTGACTCCTTACAGGAAATGGTTGGTGGCAGCTTAGTGAAACTGTGGCATATCCCAGTAGGTCTGGGGTTTGTCACAATTTGTAATTAAAATCAACATTTTTAAGTCACCTGCATAATTCCTAAACATTTGAAAGATTGTAAATTTACCTAAAACTAACAATAACAAGTGCAATTGCTACCATTCTGGTTGTGTTACATGTTACCTGAGGAAAACTATTCATCCTACAATCTCATGGAATTTGCACAAAGATGACATTTCCTGCTTTCAGCATAACTCATTTTGCCTACAGCCTACACAGTAAGAGGATGTTTTGACAAGGATTCTTTATGATCCCACTGCATATGCCTTGTCAAAGCCACACGATGCCATGTGAAACAGAGGGAGCTTACTTCCCTGATGATAACACTTCAAATTGGCAAGGTGTTGGAAGAGCGGAGAAGACAGTTTGCTGTAATCAGAATGGTGTTTTGAATGGCGAAACTACAGTGGGCACTGCAGGCTGTGGGATTTCATGGTAACAAGCCACTGCGACCAACCTAATTCTGATGTGTAGCGGATGCCCTAATGAGCTTATTCCTTTGATAACAGGACCAGACAAGAATTGCTGCTGCATGAAACCATTTCTCTCAGCACCCTACTCAAGCTGAGCCACACAGCTTGGTGCTGCTTCAGAAAAGGGCATCTGGCAGGGTGGCATTTTAGCATCGCTCAGAATCTCACCTCAGCCAAGGGATGTTTATTATTTCGACCTTGCTCCCCTAATGTGCTCACTAACTACTGACGCACACGACTTCTTATTCCATTAATCCACCTGCAAGTGTCCTTTTAACACAAACTGCCATGTGAAAGACATTCATACGCCCATGGGTGGTATTCTCTTTAGTATAATACTTATGTGCCATCAAGCCAGTTCTGGCTTATGGCAACACTTTCTAAAGTTTACTGGGAATACAGTGGTGCCTCGACGTATGAACGTCCCTACTTACGACCATTTCGAGTTACAACCAGCTCTGGCCACAAAATTTTGCTTCGACTTGCGGCTAGAGCTTCCAGCTATGAACAGAAAAGGCAGGGGGAAAAGGCAGGGAATTCAAATTGCTAACCGTTGGTAGGTGAAGAGGCTGCTTCTTTGTAGCTCTTTCGCCCCAACAGTTAGAGTGAGTGCAATTGAAGGAGGCTTCAGACTGCCTGGTAAGGTAAGGTGCTGCTTTCTGCTTTTTAAAAACTGTTCTAGGTGGGTTTTGCAGGGTGAGTTTGGGCTGGGGGGTGTATGTTTCTGTGCTGTGTCACTGTTTTGTTTTTTTGGTGATTTTTTTTTTTGCAGCTCCAGCACCTTCTGATGGGGCTTGCTGTGTTCTTTATTTTTGGTTTTGGTTTTTTTTTTAAACACCCAGCGCCTTCCGATGGGGCTTGCTGTGAGGTGTTTTTTTTGGTTTTTATTTTTATTTTTTTTCCAGCTGGAACAGATTAATCACGTTCCAATGCATTTCAATGGGAAATGTTGCTTTGATTTATGACCATTTCAAGCTATGTCCATCTTCTGGAATGGATTATAGTTGTAAATTGAGGCACCACTGCAGAATACTCAAAAGTGGTTTACTATTAAATTCTTCTGGGGGTGTTCTGGTACTGTGCATGTTGACCAAGGCTATATAAGCTGGTTGTTTTCACAGAAGGGAATTGAACTCCCAGCCTCTGGCTCCACAGCCAGGTACTCAAATCAATGAGCTGTCCAAATAGTTGCTTTTAGGTCTTTGCAAAGCTGCCTCTTCTAGATAAAAACCAATGCCGTGTAGTAATCAGAGGACTGGACAAGGACTTAGAAGTTCAAGTTCCCACTTAACCATAAAATTCACAAGGTGATCCTGGGATAGTTATACCCTCTCAATTCATCCTGCCTCGCAGGGATGTTGTGAGGATAAAGTGGAGGGGAGAGGAACAATATCCCTCACGTTGAGCTTACTGGAGAAAATATAATGTACAAATATAACTATTAAATAAGTAAAAAATGAATACTGATAACTTTATACCGTATTTTTCCGTGTATAAGACGCCCCCATGTATAAAACTTTTCTAATCCAAAATTAAGAAAAATAAGTGGGGCTTAGCAAGTGTAGGGGGGAAGGGATCAAAGCACTACAGGATTGCTTTGATCCCTGCTTTCCCCTCCACTTGTTTTTGTTCTCTCCTCAGCTAATTCCGTCTATAAGATGACCCTCAATTTTAGTCTAAAGATTTTAGACAAAAGTATAATCTTATACATGGAAAAATATGGTACAGTAGTTACTTTCCCCCCTCTTCTTTTTCCTTTTGATCTACATGTTCTTTTCCTGTATGCTAACCATCTCCAAAAAAAAAAAAAAAAAAAAAAAAAAAACTAAGATCATGGCCACTGGTCCCATCACCTCCTGGGAAATAGAAGGGGAAGATATGGAGGCAGTGACAGATTTTATTTTCCTGGGCTCCATGATCACTGCAGATGGAGACAGCAGCCACGAAATTAAAAGACGCCTGCTTCTTGGGAGGAAAGCGATGACAAATCTTGACAGCATCTTAAAAAGCAGAGACATCACCTTGCCAACAAAAGTCCGAATAGTCAAAGCTATGGTTTTTCCTGTCGTGATGTATGGAAGTGAGAGCTGGACCATAAAGAAAGCAGACCGCCAAAGAATTGATGCCTTTGAATTGTGGTGCTGGAGGAGACTCTTGAGAATCCCCTGGACTGCAAGGAGAACAAACCTATCAATTCTAAAGGAAATCAACCCTGAGTGCTCACTGGAAGGACAGATCCTGAAGCTGAGGCTCCGGTACTTTGGCCATCTAATGAGAAGAAAAGACTCCCTGGAAAAGACCCTGATGTTGGGAAAGTGTGATGGCAAGAGGAGAAGGGGACGACCAAGGATGAGATGGCTGGACAGTGTCTGCGAAGCAACCAACATGAATTTGACCCAACTCCGGGAGGCAGTGGAAGATAGGAGGGCCTGGCGTGCTCTGGTCCATGGGGTCACGAAGAGTTGGACACAACTAAACGACTAAACGAAACCATCTCCACAGTTCCCTTCTAGGACTTCCATTCCATCTCTTTCCACACGTCATCAACTGAGGCTTCTAGTTGTTGTTTTACTCACTATTTGCTGTGCCAGCCAAGGAACCCTCCCTATTAATCAAGATGCAATTTGGCATGGAAAAGAATAGGCTGCAGATAGACATTGTTGACCTGTAAGAGACGGGATTGCCAGATATGGGATCCATCAAAGAAAAAAAATTCTCATTCTTCTGGCAGGGAAAACCATTGAATGAGACCAGGAAATATGGTGTTGGCTTTGTGGTCTGAAATTTATTTATTTCTGTATAGGCCTTGGGTCGATGGTTTATGGGCTTGGTCTAGAATGGCCCTCAATGTGGGAGTATCCTCCAGGCCGTGAGACTCAGTGACGTCAGGTTTGGATGGTGGATCATCCCTTGGTTGAGTGTGAGGAGATTCGGCAGTAGAGGAAGACAGAATGAATCTGTCAACATTGATGTGAGGTGAGTAAACCATGGTTGTCTGAGCCATTTTGGGGCTATGAGGATAGTGCTCGCTCTGGATTGTCGGAGCCAAATGATCACCCTTTGAATGAGCGGTATCGGAGGGAATAGGTAGAGGAAGTCCCAGGACCAGTCCACCATGAACGCGTCTCCCTGGAGTCGGGGAAGATCAGTGTGAGGAGGTCAGACTTTTTAACGGTAGATTTAGTTCACTTGCGACTTTTTTACAGTAGACTTAGGCTTCTTTTTCTCAGTGAGATCATGCGCACGGGAAGATGATTTAGCGGTAGCAGACAATATCTGTTTAACAGCAGATTTGGATTTGTCTGCAGGCTCTTTGGGTAGTAATACGGGCACCCCAGCTTCAGGAGTGGGTTGTCCAGATGTGAGCCTCTCACCTGAAGAACTGGGAGATCTTACCACCTCAATGGATGGTGTAGAAAAGTTCATCGCCACTTGCCAAAGGTAAGATCTCAGTCTCTGCAATCTTTGTTTTAATGCCAGCCTGGTTAGATTTTTGCAGGCGGTGTAAGAATGGGTTGGGTGATTTTCGCACAAACAGAAGAGGCACTTGTCATGGCCGTCCGCAGAGCGATTCTGTTTGCACAGGTAATGCAACGTTTGAAGGGTGTCAGAGAGGCCATAAGAAAGGAGAATAGAGTAGCGCGAAGCCGATGGGGGGAGGGGGGAATCAAAACGGTGGGAAAGCGAGAAAAATGCAGCAGAATAAATGGGAGTTAAATGATTAAGTAATTAAGAGTAAAAAAAGATAAAGAGAGGAAAACGTCTCAAAAAGAGTGGAAGGCTATCTCAGTCTTTCCAGAGAACCCTACAGCTCGGTGGAAAAAAGGAACTGAGAGGAGTGGTGGGTGGGAGGAGCATGTGCCTCGTGGGGGAATCACACCATTAAACTGTTACTTTTAGCTCTAGAATCTTCCGAGAACGTCAGCACAGGCCCATATGTGTGCATTAACAGAGGCCACAAAGAACTGTAACTTACTTGGTGTTAAGCAGTATTTCAGTGTGTTATGGACTGAGTAAACAGCTATGAAAATGAAGATAAAATTATGATTGTAATTTTGGAGGGACAAGATTTACATTTTTTTTCAATCACCAAAGAGATTGGAATTCAAAACAAGAGGCTTTGTTCAATGTGGAAAGATACAATCCTAGAAAAAGTTGTATCTGTCACATAACTGCTAATGGCGCAAGTGCCCTGGTTGAGGGGAAGGAGAGAAGCAGGATTTTTTTTATAACTGGTATCCATCCTGTTAGAAAGCATCCTCTGCACTTGATTAACTAGGCTACCCATATCAGAACAGACCACAGCAACTCTTTAACATGTCTTCCCTCATATACATTTTCAATTCAAATATAGTTCTGTTCTACACATGCTGCATCAAGTCATTGGAATCCGACATCATTCAATCCCTGGAAAAAAGCCTGAGTACCTGATAGAAATATAGTGATGCCTTGACTTACGAACGCCCTGACCTACGAACAAATTGACTTACGAACAGCTCCGGCTGCAAAATTTTGCTTTGACTTGCAGCCGGAGCTTTGACTTACGAACAAAAAAAGGCAGGGGAAAGGGGCGGGAAATATAAAAAACTAACCGTTGGTGGCGAAGAGGCTGCTTCTTTGTAGCTCTTTTGCCCCAACGGTTAGGGAAAGGGATGTGGCGGTGGGGCTCTGGCTCCTGGCTGGAATCCAGGAGCCAGATCCTGGCCAGGAGGTGAGGACCCATCCCAGCCGGGCAGTGGTGGAAGACAGGGTGAGCTACCAGACGGCTCCCACTGATGGTGGTCTCAGAGGCGGTGGAGCCCACGGGAACTCACCTGGTCTTCCCCGCCACCACCGAAACCACCACCCCTACCACCTCAAGGGAACTCACCCGGTTTTCCCCACCACTGCCGAAACCAACAACCCCCCCCCCGCCGCAGTAAGGGAACTCAGCTGGTCTTCCCTGCCACCAAAACCACCACCCCCCGCTGCTGCCATCGCCACAAGGGAGGAAGGCCAGGTGAGCTACCGGACGGCTCCCCGCCAACTGTGGTTTCAGCGGCGGTGGGGCCTGGGCAGCTGACCATGGTTGGGAGGCTTGAGAGGAGGCTTCGTTGGGAGGTAAGTGTGCTGCTTTTTACTGTTTTGGGTGGCTTTTGCAGGGTGAGATTGGGCTGGCGGGGTTATGTCTGTGTTTTGTTTTGTGTTTTGCAGCCCTAGGGGCTTGCAAATTTTTATTTTTATTTGGGGGGGTACTTTTTTCTTCCGTCGGAACAGATTAATGGGTTTTCAATGCATTCCTATGGGAAATGGTGCTTTCCAATGCAGATTACGTTCGTAAGTCAAGGCATCACTGTAATGAGATTTCTTGCACTATAGAAAAAAAACTCTGCAGACTGAATAAGCAGACCAGAACAACTGTTATCCCAACAACACCTAAGAGTTTAAAAAGTGCAGAGGATGCTTTCTAATCAGATCGATACCAGTTATAAAACCCTCTTTTTAGAGGCTTCTATTAAAGAGTTTAGTGACTGTTTTATTCCATCCATGGCATCTCAAAGATTACCTGTATCAGAAAGTAATTCATAGCAGGCTAGCGTTTATGCTAGAGGACATGGCAGATATTTGCTGGCAGCAGCACTGAGTGCTCTCACATGATCAAGGGACGAGAGCTACACGAAAGACTCTTTTCCCATAATAACACAAGAGTTGCAGTGCTCTATTGCAGCACTATCTTTCACTATGGTCAGACAGATGCTTCGGAGCAGTTGCCAAGAAGAACAAGATGCAGATGACCATGTATTGATTTCCACTGTCAGTTATTAGAATTATACTCTGCTTGTGTGAATACAGGGGAGCTATTTCTTACTGCTGTCCATACATTTAAGAGATATCAAGGCTTGTATAACTTGTGTGTTGTGTGCAGGCATTGAAATGGGCTCTTGCTAACCATTTCAACTGCTGATTCCCACAGTTAGGTGAAGTAGTAAGGCAGTAGGCATGTGAAGGAGTAAGCAAGAGACTTAGGAGACTGTTAATCTGGTTGCAGAGAGTGAGATTTAGCAACCATATCTAGCTCAAGAGATTTTGCTGTGCACTTACCCAAGTCAAGAAAAATGCTTAGAAAAAGTACATTTTCTTCTACAACCCCTAGAATCACTGAGCTGTCCATATCCAGTGGACAATAACAACCAATAATGTACTCGCTTCCCATGACACCCCAAATCTGCCATATGAGACATTTGCCTCACTTGGCTTAAAGGTAGGGCTGGTTTTGAGGTATAAAAGGCAAATGCAAGGACAATTCACATAATCATCAAATAATGAAGCTTGAAGGAGCCTGTAAGACCATTGAGTCAAACTCCCTGCTCAATGCAGGAATCCAAATCAAAGTATATCTGACAGATATTTGTCTAATTATCTCTTGAATGCCTCCAGAGTTGGAACAGTCACTACTTCCTGAGGTAACTGGTTCCATTGTTGCACTCCTCTAACAGTTAATAAGTTTTTTTCTGCTATTCAACCAAAATCTGGCTTCCTGTAACTTTAGCCCATTATTATGTGTCCTGCACTCTTGGATGATTGAGAAGAGATCCTGTCCTTTTTCTGTATGACTATTAATTTAATTTAATGTATTTAATTAGATTTTTATCTTGCCCAACTAATGGCAAAGCCACTATTCTGGGCAGCTAATAAAGCAAGATCAAAATACTGTAACATAATAATAATAGAAGCAACAATAAAAATTCGAAGAGGCATCATAGAAGGCACAATCCCTAAAAACACAGTAACTTTAACAAGGACAATAAAACTACAAGAATAATAGGTGGCTGGCAGAGAAAGGTATCTTTCAAGTAATTGAGAAGTACTACCATAGCTCCCTTCAGTCTTCTTTTCTCAAGGCTAAATATGTCCAGTTCTTTCAATCTTTCCTCATAAGGCTTGGTTTCTAGCCCTCTAATCATCCTTGTTGCCCTTCTCTGAACTTGCTCCAGTTTGTTGACGTACTTCTTAACTGTAGTGTCCAGAACTGGACACAGTACTAAAGATGAGGCCTAACTAGTACCAAATAGAGGGGAACTAGTACTTTATGGGATTTGGAAAATGATATTCTGCCACCACCTAATTTGTGATGTTGGGAGGACTCTGAAGTATTGTGCAAATGTCCTGGATGGAAATGCCTACTGTTAGCACATCCAATCAGCAGGCAGGATGGTATATCTGATCTTCAATGTTAATGGTTTAAGAAGCCTGTAGTACCTACTCAATAGTGAGTGGCATATTCTCAATAAAAATTTGAGAACTTTTTAATATCGAACATCTGAACAAGTGGACTACTGTCACAGACTAACAAACTGCTGCTCTGGAAACTAAATTGATACAAACCTCTACAGATTAGGTCTTCATGGCTCACCACTCATGACCAAAGTATTGGAGCCTCAGCTTCAGGATCTGTCCTTCCAGTGAGCACTCAGGGTTGATTTCCTTTAGAATGGATAGGTTTGTTCTCCTTGCACTCCAGGGGACTCTCAAGAGTCTCTTCCAGCACCACAATTCCAAAGCATCCATTCTTCGGCCATCAGCCTTCTTTATGGTCCAGCTCCCGCTTCCATATATCACAACCGGAAAAACCATAGCTTTGACTATGCGGACTTTTGTCGGCAAGGAGATGTCTCTTGAAAGGCAACTAATCCAGCTGTCTTAAAGGAAGGCAAAAATATAAAGAACCATCCTCACTTTAAGAGCAGTTGGAGACGTTCCTAGTAGGAACTTGTGGATTCAAGGACGTAAGTGGATGCTGGTTGGGAGGTTCTGGGCATCGTAGTCCAATCAGCTATTAAACCTATGACGTTCTGCATATACTGTACAGTGTGTACTCTGTGATTTTCTCTTTATATGATGGCCTTATCACACTGTTCCCTTCCAGATATGACCTACTGTTTTGTTCTCTCCTACTACTTCAAAGAATAAACGATGTTATAACTGCACATATGAAAAGCCCTCCTGAATGAGACCGAGGTAGCGTCTAGTCTAGCATTCCTGAAAAAGCCCTATTAAGCTGTTCTGCATCTGGGTAGGTTAAAGATGGGAGAAAGAATAACAAGCCAGCTCTGCCCACTGCAGCATCATTTTACTCACGAGAAGCAACAGGTTTAGTCAGCCAATGGAGTTTCTCTATGTAAGCAGGCAAATAAAGAAACCAAGGCTCTGGGTTATATGAACAGCCTCCACAAATGGAAGTGCCTTCCTCATCAGATCTGTTCATTTACATGAGCAAAGTGTTGACTGCTGAGGAGTGCAACTAGTTTACCCTCCCTCTTCACATATTTAGCCCACCCACACATTGAACATCTGAACAGAGCTAATAGTCAACAAGGGAAACTAACTCACATTGTATGATGCAACAGCACCCTCCTGTACAGATTTCCTAGCAACTGGTATTCAGAGGCACAGTGCCTTTGACACTATTCTAACCAGATGTAATTGGCAATCCTATACACCATGAATTTATCTAATCTTCTAAAGTTGCCTTAAATTGGTGGCAACTACTAAACTGTATGAAAGTAAATTCTACCATTTAACCATGTGCTGTGTGAAGAATTACAGTACTTCCTTTTGCTGGTCTGCTTTAGCTGTTGATCTTGGATTATAGTATTATGAGTGTGAGAGAGAAAAAGTAGTAGTGAAAGGTAATGTCCCCCTTGTTCTTCTGATTTTGCTCAACCTTGAAATCAAATTTTTAGTTTTATTCCCACAATTTTTCTTCTGGGGCAACAGCTGTTGAATACTGTATATCTCTTTTAAGAGCCATTTGGCTTGCCAATATAACATCCTTACCCTAAACATAATCCATAAAATAAAGTTTCATAGCAATAAATGCACAAAGGCACCAGATACTTGGTTTTCTCAATCAGAGGTACTATGCTAGGTAGCTCATACCTTACTCCCCAAACTAAAACTTTTTCTCTCATAGAAAAACACATCTCACAATATCATAGCTCAGATTTGTTTCATTTTTGGACTACAACTCTCAGAATTATCCACCCTGCAATGGCCGTGCTGGCTAGGAGATTCTGGGGGCTGTAGCCCAGAAAAGAAGCTTTTCTAGCCAAGCTCTGCTGAACTCTAGTTGCCAGGAAGGGGGTAATGGGTCAGGAGAATCATTCCCTTTCCTTTACTCCTTGCTTGCAGGCTTCCTAGAAGCATCTGGTTGACTATATGAAAGACAATGCTTGTCTAGATGGATTTTTCTCGGGATTCAACTGATCCCTTATAGGTTGTGTCTTTTTTTGTTATTGAGGTGTGAACAAGTTGCACAAAATGTATGGTGACCTTAATAGGTTTCCAAAACATGTGAGATATTTAAGGAGCAGTTTTACCATTGCTGCCTCCCCACACCAGCTTTCATGGCTGAGCAGAGAACTGAACCAAAGTCTTCTAGTCCTTCACTCTATCCACTGTATTACACCAAAACTCATAATCCTTATTTCCATTTACTTACTCTCACTTCATGGGCAAAATCCAAAGAAACAAGCACTGGATTCCAATCTGGCCATTGTTAGTAACAGTGAAACTACAAAGTCAGTCAAACAAATTAGTTCTACTTTAAATACTTTTTGTGAAATTTGAACAGAGCAAACTCTGCTGGGCCAGGTCTACGGGTTTCAATGACTTACATCCTAGGAATGTATATAGGAGCAAAACTTTAAGGACAATGATTTTCAATAGAACCATGTTCAGCCTGTTCAAGATTGGGGTGTCTTTTAGTTTAAACAATCTATCTTTCAACATGCTTTTAAAGCAGTGTACAGTATGTAAACATCTTTGGTATACATCTACTTGTGATTTTTGTTTGTTCATATAAATTACACCACAATCTTCATTAAGATACTTGATCGTTCTCTCATTGCTTTTTCCTCTATTCATCAAAAATGTAAAAATACTCTCCGTATACATATTTACAACAAGACCTTCAGTATACAAGTGTGAAACAAACTCTGCTCCTTAAGTGGATTATAGATTTTTCTCATTTGCTGAATCCTGAAAAAACCCTGTAGAATACTTGGCATTTAAGGAATTCCTGAAAATCAGACCTGCCAGAAATAAGTTTACCATAATTAGCATAGTGTCTGTGCATTCAATATAACTCTGAAAGCATTCACACAAAAACACTTGTACAAACAAGAATGGTCACAGGGGTCATTTGTTGCAAGCCAGAATAATGTTGATTATGTAGATTTTTTCACTACAGAACGATAAGCAAATAATAACATGCTAGAAAGCATGCAGTATCCTTTTTTCCTTCCCTATAAAAAAACTGTACAAGCAGCAATTCATTGACAATCACCAGGAAAAGTTAAAGAGGTCTGTTGATGAAAAAAAATACTCAGTAATGTTTGTATACTGGAGCTTTTGGTTCTTAGAAATGAATCAAATGGGTAAAGCTTTTCCTAACATTTTCTCTTTTCTAATAATCCAAACTGGAGCTGGCACTATAGTGGCAAAAAAGCAATGAAAATAAAAACACAGTTTTAAAGAAACATCCTTGCTATTAAACTGCTATCAGAGGCAAACAGAATCACTCTTAAATTACTTCTAGGTGAGGTTTGTTCTTCTTCAGTGCAGAAACTTGTTTCATTTTCAGCTCAGTCATAAGCATGTTTACCCAGAAGTAAAACCAACCATTCAACCATTCATTGTGCAGGTTTAGCTAAGCTACTAAACTCCCATAAAAATGTGTGAACATCTGAATTTTCACACAAAGCCACTAGCTCACTGTTATAATATTGAGCATACAGATGACAATAGACGGCTGCTATAAGAAAACCTGCTTGACTATAAATTCTTCAGTTCTGCTACATGACCATTTGGCCTTGGAGAAACAGTCATCACATGACACATACTTCTTTCTATTCTTGCCTTGTTTTCTTACTTCTGAGTGTTAAGCACCCATCCTATTTTGTGCCTGGCTATCATGGCGAACAAAGAGTTAAAGTTATTCCCTTTAATATTTGGTCTAACATGTCTTCATCTCTCCAAGTCCAAGAGATCCAGGAAAGCTTTCTGCATGTTGGCTAACTGAGAAATACAGTACTGTATACATATATCAGGGCTATTAACAAGCCATTTTAATCAGCTCTGTTTCGAGAGCTATCCCTCCTTCAAAAAGGCTATATTCTATAGAGATATTCTACTTAAAATTCACGGTACAGATCTGAGAATTCATTTCATTTCCATTCACGAGCATCCTTGCCCATGCCCTTCAGGCAAAACGTCACAAAACTGTCTTGAGCATCCATTCATTTTACAGGTTTTCTTTTAAACTGCCTGCTGTTTAAAAAGTGACAGTAAACGTTTCTCATGCAAGGAATGGAATATGGCATCATCCTTTGCTTCCAACCCAGCCCCCGATCAGGAGGATCAATAGTATCAAAATCCGAGTAAGATTTCCAACACGCTTCACTGCCTTCAAAAATCCAGGGATCAAAAAATAAAATAAAATAATAAACCAGGAGATGCCAACTCTCAAAGAAAAATCTGCATTCAGTCAGGAGAAAAATGCAACCACTTTCACCAGCAATTAGGGCTGCGAAGGCTATTAAGACTAGGTTCCGAATGTTACACACACCTCTTTATTAACGAATAAAGGGGAGAAGAACTAACTCATAAAAATGGATATTTTAATAATCCAAACATTCTTCAGGGGGCTGGTACTGCAGCCTTCCAGTTCTTCCTCCTCTTCTTCCACCCCTCCTTTCCGCTGGCTAACTGGCTGGAATGAAGAGGCACGGATATAGCTTACCTCAGGCAGAAGCGCTGCTTCGCTTTGCAAGGCGAGGAAGCCGGCGCGAGCTCCTTCAGCGACCAAACGGAGAGAATCCCTCAGAGCCGCCTGCAGCCCCGAAGGCCAATCGCACATGTTGCCTAGCATCGGTCACGTGACGGGCGCCGGCCAATCCCGCCGCACTTCTCCCTTGGGCTTCCTAAAGGATGTCTCCTACAGTAGTGTGCTCGGGGCTTGTTGAGGGTCGGACAACCTTGGGTGGGAGGAACGTAAAGTAGGGTTTCTTTGGGGTTCTCCCCCCCTTGACTCTCCCCTTCCCTTGCTTGCCTAGCGGATCCCCCCGGAAGGAAGATATATGTGGCACTTTTGGACCCACCAGGGTGTAGTCAAAGGGGGAGGGACGTCAGCCTTGTCAAACCTGGGGCAAGATAGCCCAGTCTCCTCAGGCAGGAGCCGCCGGGTCTTTTAGAGGGGAAAACAAAAACAGCAGCAGCTGAATAGCAATAGACACTTTACCACAGCAGGGACGCGGTTATTACAGAGATTACAAGCTGGGATTTATATCAAGAGCTCTATTGGATTAACCATAATTGGGCCAAAATAGGAAGTCCCATATATAGCTGCGGTGTTTTGTTTTTAAATTGAAAGCAGCATGAGAACAGGTGCTGTCGTAAAAAGCACTTTTAAAAGACATTGCCACAAGAACATTTCTTCAGTTGCATGGTTTCATTTACTTATTGTATTTATACCCAGCTTTTTGGCTAAAAGGTAGTGCTGAAGGTGGCTTCCAAACTGTAAATGAATAAAAGCAGATAAGACCACATTCAGCTGAAAAGGAATCAAATCATATATCATAAACAGTGAAAAAGTGTCCTGTTTGAAGCAATTATTAACAGTAGAACTGTGAATTAGAGTGATTCCTTCCTTTCCAACATTAAAATTGTGTAATTCTTTGGTAGTCATGTTTTTTGTTTTCTTATTGTTCAGTTGCCAGCCTGCTTTTGCATTTTTTTTCATGTCAAGCACTTGTTACTTGCATAGGGTGTCTCTTCCATTAATGTTCACTCCTCTTTTATTTCTAATCCAGTTTTTAACATATGTTCTGCATATAGAGTAAACACACAGGGAGATAAAACACACCTTTGTCTGACACTTTTACATGCAGGAAAACATTTTGTTTCCCCCATTCTAGTAGCTTCTTGTTGTAAGCGGGTTCAGGATTTACCTTATGCTGTTCATCATCATGCAATACAAATGATGAATCTGAATTATTAAATAAAGAATTTAATGTTTACGTCTTTGTTAAAGTCAACTGGATTTTGCAACATTAACTGAGGTGGGGAACTTTCCCAAAACCATAACGGATTTTTCCTTTTTAAAAATCTTTTAATAATATGTTCTTGCTGCTTTCTCCTCCTCGTTCAGTAGTCTCAGGAACCCGTTGCGGACCATGCACAGTATCCCGCAACAGGGATGGCAGGCCCATTCTCCCTCTCTCAGTACCTCTTTCTCCATAGCTGGATCCAACTGGTGTACCAACCTCTCGGGACCCTGACCCTTGGGATACACCAAGACTGTCCGTTCTTCTGGACTCAGGCCACCTATTATAGGTCGCAGCTTTCCTCTTGCAGAACCACCTTCTCTTTCCTCCCCTTCACTATTTGTGGCTCTTTTTAAGGGGACAGAAAAGACTTGTATTCCTTTGTCAGATTCAGTTACTGCTTCCTTAAACACAGTTAATTTTTCCATTTCTTTAGTTACAGTTCCCTCTTCAGTTGTTAAGATAACATCAACTCTTTCCCTTTCACTTCCCCACTCCTTTTTCTCTCCTGCCTTGGTCGTTTCTAACCATTTCAGCCGTTCTCTTCTCTCGTGACTCTCTCTGTCTCGAGTCCCCTCTATCTCCATTGCACGACTTTCTTTCTCCACTCCAGCTCATGCTTCTGCCATTTGTTCATTCCCTTGTTCTGTTTCTAATTCCCTTTCTTGTTCTATCGTCTGTTCTGTCTTAGCCGTTTGAGGGGACGGCTCACTCTCTGGTGCTCTTTTTGTCTCCTCCTCACACTTGTCCAAAGCCAAAACATCAGGGCTATCACATTTTTGGCACATGCATTTATTTTTCATGAGCCACACAAAGCCTTTACTGTTCTTTAGAAAGCAGAGACTAATTTTCTTTTGAAATGTTTTGCTATGCTCAATAGCCAATCTACATTTGCAATATAACCTCTTGTATCTGTTCCTTTTCTACATTCAGCTTGAATACCGAGCATTTCTGGTTCTATATATGATAAATATCTTTTCAGCAAAATCTCTAGTACATCAGTTTTCTTGCATGGAAAATTAATGCAATGGTGCTAAAGTTACTATATTTTTTGGCATCTCCTTTCCTGGTGATCCCCAGAGGTAGATTCTGAGACCTGTAGTTCAAAAAAAAAGTAACTTGTTCAAGATCTGGTTGTGTAACACGCCTGAGCTGCTCTAGATGCATCTATTATTAATACAATATTGTTTCAATTAATTTCAAAACAGATATTATCTAGAAAACATATTTGCATATTATTTAAAGTACTGTATATACATACAATATAATGATTTCTCCATCCAGCTGTAGTAGCCAAATGGTCCCATTTTAACCATTCAGATTTCAACATAGAACTGAAATCATGAGATCCCATTTCATGAAGAATACAAAGAAGCATCCTGCCAGTTACATAATAATGATAATTGAGTGCTAGATTTGTGCAGAAGAACACAGCTTTTTAAAAGAGGTACAATTTGACATGACGAAAGCAGTCTTGTACATGTGCTCCCTTTAACTAATTTAAATTGTTTTTGCTATTTGCCATGTTGATTTCACTCATATTCCTTCATGCATCCTGTCCCCTTTCTGTATTCCTATATATTTTTTAAAAGGTATGAACACTGATACTGAAATATGTATTCATGTAATTTTGAACGCATTTCACAAAATACACACATTTGTTATGTGGTAATACTGCACATGTCTACTCAGAAATAAGCCCTGTTGGGTTCAATAGGACTTTCTCAGTTCAGAGTATCTAGGACTACAGATTTAATGTTTCTTCTTTCAATGTACTGTACATATTGTTCCTAAAGTGCTGATTTTAGACATTCTGCTGTAGGATTGATGTTTTTTTTTTTCAGTGAAGAACAGCAGAATTTTGAGGTTAACCACCCAAGAATAACTGTGATCCACTTTTCACATTAGTTTGTGGATTGAGTCAATGTGCTCCAAAATGCAGACCCCGCTCCCAGTTGTTTCTTTACCTTATACCCATGTGTGCATGTGTACAGATAGATGTGTGTGCTTAATTTCAAATGGGCACGTTGTCAGAGTTACTATTTCAGCATGTCCTGAAAACATGACCATTTAATGTACAGCTCTCTGTACAGATTTCCTATATCCAGGTCAAGCACTTGAACCTGTAAGTCAAATTATTTACCTTCTAATACATTGAAACAAGTAGGCAAGAGAATGTAAAACAAATCAATTTGTGAGATTAAATCTAAATGCCTCCTCTAAAAGAACATTCAGCTTTGCTGCAATTCATTGTCTTTTCATTTTTCTAAGAAGTGTCTTAGTTATGCAACGTCAGCAATTACAGCTTAGTTGGCAAGAACACTGACAATGCTAAGAATGTGACTGGAAAATAATAGCAAGTGAATACATTGTTGGCTTAGATACAGTATGATGTGCTAAAATATAATACACATCCTATCCAACTCAAATATTAAAATATCTTTGAAATATTTGATTATTTTTAAAAGCCAAACATCCAAAACCTGTTTGGTTATCTTTTTGGCCAAGAGTCTTTGAGTAAATGGAGCATTTACATGGATGAAACGGCATAGAAGGAAGGGCAGAGAGAATTATAATTCCATATCTTCTGTTTTAGTGGGTTTCTTCCTAGGATTTTGACAAGCACACCAAAAGTGCTACAAGTGATTGGAGATGCGTCATCATACATGTATATTCATTGGAGATCGTACCTTAGAAAGTTACTTTCAAGTTATAATTTGCTGTATAATTTGGTGAAAAGCAAAACAGCAATTCTACCATTAACATCCCAAATATTTTTAATAATCTGTTACATTATTTATTACATGCCTTGTTTTTTGTTTATCAAACCCCAAAGTATTTGTTATTTTTAAAAAAGAAAGCAAGATCAATGAAAAAATTGCATTTAATTTGAAAAATTATTTTCAAAATGTATTTAAAATATCCTTTAAAATATCTTTCAAAAATAATTACAAAAAGTTACTTGTTTTTCCCCTACTAAAATTCTCCCAGTTGTGTTACACTTGAAATATAATTTTATCATGTCTTTGTTACTGAACAAGTAACACATTGCTCCCCAACTTTGTAAAAAAGACAGGATTTCCTGGAGTTGGGCCCATAGTTGTCAACTATAGAATGTGGATAATGTCATTATACAATTTCATCACTAAGTGGCACTAGGTGCAGTTCTGCCTGGGAGGACTCTGGCGGGTTGGTTCCCTTTTTTATCTTGTAGAACAGAGGTCGTCAAGCCCTGCTCGGCGGCCCAGTGCCAGTCCATGGCCTGAGCCAGACCGGGCCGCAAAGACAGACCTCCTGCTCCCCCCTGCACACACTGTTTTGCACACATGTGTGCATGCCAGTGCCGGCGTAAGTGTTCCCCCACCTCTTCATGCATGCGCCTGAGTGCCTGAGCGCCCGCGCGGGTGGGCATGCAGGCCCCCCTGCGCATGCACGAAGGGGTGGGGTTGTGCTCATGCCAGCGCTGGCAGGCAGGCACTCCCCCACTGCTTCAGGCATGCGCCTGAGAGTGCGCATGCACCCGCGCGCATCTGCAGGGGGACCACGTTCCTCGAAGGCTTAGCTGGTCCATGGTCCCAAAACAGTTGGGGACTGCTGCTATAAAAGACACAGAATATATTTCTTGTCTAGTTTCCTGATTAATGTGCAGCTTCCCTTAAGGATGCATAGCACACTGAGACTGTTGTTGTACCTTGTGAAAAGTCTTGTTAGTGACAAAAGAAAATCGGATTTCCTCACTGAAATGGTTTTGCTCAAGAGTCAAAAGAATACTATTTGGGGTTCTCTTGCTATCATTTTGAAGTACATATTAGCCTTTTGTGCTGTACACAATCTTCTTATTTTCATTTTATCACTCCCTTCCACTCTTGTTGCTCTGTCATTACCTGCTGCTTTCTTGTTCATTATACAATTCAAAGCAATCTGCGGTTAAATATAGTCATTTGCATTTCAAGGCAACACACTGTTTTAAATTTATTTTTCTACAGAAAGACATGAGCCATTGTTTGGGGGGAAGCTGCAAATTAATAAATGTAAGCTCTCTCTGTTGTTGTTAGGCTGTGTCAGCTGCACCATCACTATTCTCCTGAGTCTTCTGTGTGAGGCTTGTTTAGCAGCATAGAAGATTAACATGTGGGAGAAAACTCAAAATCATCTTTGGAATATACGGTCCACAGGAACCGTAGGTTCAATTGCCCATTCAGTTAGAAAGCCCACAGAGTAACCTAGGGCCTGTCCTTCTCTTGGGTTAATGTTAAATAAGACAAGACTCAATTGTGGGACAAGAACATTGCTTTCTTTACTGAGCTGTTTTGAGGATAATCCAGAGTATGGGGAGCAGGGGACCATTTTCCCCACCATGAGTACCCAAGGAGGCCATACATATAATAAAAACATGAAAACACATATCAGGAAACATTGAAAGAACCCCTTCTGCATAGTCTTGGATTAGAGAGGCAGGTGTCCTACACAGCAGAAAGTTTGGATGGCAAATTACCCCAGCCATGTAGATAAGCGCATGTTTGCATGGTGGCCAACCAGACCACAAGTGGACACTGAGTGCAAGAACACCTTCCTGCTTGTGTTTCATAGCATACTGACTTTAATAGGACATTGTTACATGAAGTTGTCATGTGATTAGGAAAATTGCCGGTTGGGACTCTCAACAAGTGATCTTCCTAATTATCCCCCATAGTGTCTTGGCTCCAGGAAGGACCTCTCATGGACCAGCTGTGAAGAAAATGACTATGGGCATTAATGTTTTCCAAGGTCTCCACTCCACCTCATCCATTAATGGCTGTAAGGTCATCATTTTGGTATATTTTGGCTAATTTGAATCACTCCATAGGAAGTATGTGATTACTGTATAAATGTATAGGCACCATGCTGATTAGCCAGCCATTTCATAGTGCTGTGCTTCATGGGAGTGGGGAAGCCCCTCCTGCCTTGGGGCGGTCCTATGAGGAAGAAGTGGCAGGCAGAAGTGGGGGCAAGTCACCATGGCAGAGGTGAGCAGGTGCTGTAACACAGAACGTTTCCCAGTTCAAATCTTCCATAGTGCTCTGGCTGGCTCTGAGAACCCCTCACATCTAAACATTATTGAAATAGTTCTGTAGAGTTACCCACATCCACAGTTCTCCTGAACAGCAGGGGATGCTTTGGGATGGTGGGGAATGGATTTTCTGCTTTTGTGGAATTCTTCCACCCAGGACAACTACAATAGCTCTTCTTGTGATAGGTCCAGCCCTGCTTCTCCCTATTCCTGACATTAAAAATACAACTGTAACTAGTTGAATAGCTAGCAATATTGATGCTCTTCAGTGACATCTAAGATGTTCTTCTTGAAGTGGCTATCTTATTTTGCCTTAGAGCCTCATCATCTGATTAGAACAATTTGATCAATAATAACCTGTGGTTTCAAAGCCTTGTAACTCTTTGTGTGCACATGCACATCTTTTTTAATAATGACTTCTCTCTATTTCTGAGGTCTCCTTTTTAGGGAGATGAAAAAGTTTGAATATTCATACTGTACTACATCAACAAAGCTCAATAAAGTCTCCTGTTTGATTTATATTTCATTTGAAAAATACCCGTCACCTTTCAACATAAATATTTCCAGGACACCTCACATACATATTGTGTGTTTTATTTCTTCTTCCCTCAGGTATTATGAATTCACTCCTGGCTTCAATTCAAGGTACCTTATTATGTTTTACGAATATCAGCTGTTATCCACAAAGAAGGAAGAACAGCTTTATTTCAATGGATATCCCACCCACATTCACTTTCTGAAAGAAAAATCCTTTGACTCTGTGAAAGGCTTTTTCATGTGCTGTTTCCCATTGTTGTCCACTGGGAAATCCTACCTCATGTAAGCATATTAGTTCAAGCATAATAGCCAATATATGAAAATCATGTTTCACAAAAAAAACTTTCCTGGAATTTGCCACCCATTTATGATAGTTTTTAGCTGTTTCTTCAAGGCATCCCACAATCAATTTATAGATTCCTCAGGGATCAAATTGAGAAAGAAAGCAAACTCTGAATGGACATTAGCTAATGCAGCTCATATGATTTGGATCCAGTGTAATCCTGCCATTCATGAAGAGCTGAGCTCAGAGAAGGATGTCTTTCATAAGAATAGTTGTTGTTTGTCTATGAATGGAGAACCCTTCCACCCACAGTGTAGCATGTACATGCATACGGGTCTCTTACCGTGCAATCACTTGACTGCCCTTTACTTGATTTGACTGATGTTCAGGGAATTCTATACACTGTCCAGATGATTTAGACTTCGGTTTGTAATGTGCACGAACACACATATACACACTCTTTGTCCATCTTTTCCATTACCTGAGGGGGAGGGGGAAAGTATTTTAAAGAAATAAACACAGAATAGCTCCACAATGCTTGTCAGTCCTAGGAACATTTTTATATTATCATTGTTGGTATCCGGCATGTGTAGCTCAGTGTGAAGACATATTATTATGATGAGTTGAATGCTGTGTGTGTATGTGTCCTAGGTAAAGGTAAAGGTTCCCCTTGACAATTTTTGTCCAGTCGTGTTCGACTCTAGGGGGCGGTGCTCATCCCCATTTCCAAGCCATAGAGCCAGCGTTTTTGTCCGAAGACAATCTTCCGTGGTCACATGGCCAGTGCAACTTAGACACGGAACGCTGTTACCTTCCCACCGAGGTGGTCCCTATTGATCTACTTGCATTTGGATGCTTTCGAACCGCTAGGTTAGCAGGAGCTGGGACAAGTGACGGGCACTCACTCTGTCGCATGGATTTGATCTTACGACTGCTTGGTCTTCTGACCCTGCAGCACAAGCTTCTGCAGTTTAGCCCACAGAGCCACCATGTCCCTTCGCGCCACCACATCCCTTCGTATGTGTCCTAGATTCCCATATTTATAACTCTTTAAATTTTTTTCACTTTGCCCTGTCTGTAAACATTCTTTTGCCCTGGATCTGAAAGTTTGAGGGTCCTAGAGGTCCGACAAAAAAATTTCATAGAAAATTCTATTGTTCTTGCAGCTCTAGAAAACTGCAATTCCATATTTGGCTAACTGCCATTATTGTGCCTTTCATCATTGTTTAATAATAATAATAATAATAATAATAATAATAATAATAATAATAATAATAATAATAATAATAATAATAATAATAATAATAATAATAATAATAATAATAATAATACAACTTGGAACTGAGGCGCTGGAAGAGATCCTATGGATCACTGAGAATCCAGCTTCTGTCAAGGAGGCACAGTGGGGAATCAAACTCCCAACCTCTGGCTCCACAGCCAGATACCTAAACCATTAAGCTATTAATTGGCTGTCCATTCTTGCAGATCCAGAGCACTAGTGGTCTATAACTATAAGCCCCTAGACCAAAAATACGTTATGGCATCAAGGATCTTGAACACTGCACCACTGCAATATTAGACAATTATGATCTCCAGTAAGGTGTGCTATAAAACTTACAAAACTTAATTTTTTTTGTATTGCAACATAAAAATTGAACTCTCTACAACATATTTTTTGTTCAGCTGTTAGATTACTCCCATGCTAAACTAGCAAGCATGAATGAATTTTTTCAAAGCAATGTTCTCACATCATTATCTTGTTCCCAAGCTTGCTCGAAAGAGATCTGATTGTTTTGAAATGAATAATATAAACTACAGTGGTGCTTCACATTATGACGTTAATTCGTTCCAGCGAAATCGCTGTAGAACGAAAATGTCATAATACGAAAGGAAAAAACCCATTGAAACGCATTAAAACCCATTTAATGCATTCCAAAAGGGCTGTAAACTCACCGTCCAGCAAAGCGATCGCAAAAAGTTTGTCGTAATGCGGTTTCGTCGTTAAACGGGGCAATCGTAAAGCGAGGCACCACTGTATTGTTCCAAGTTGTAATTTTAAACAAACTTTCATATTCAGGGCAACTAGTTCTGCACACCCCTTAATAATTTTAACACCTTATAGATACAAAATATTAAATATTGACAACAGTGGGAACCATGACATATAGCACAATCAACATGATGACATGGCATCCTCTCACTGCCAGCTCAGCTTGATAAACCCATCAGCTCAAATTCACCCTCCATTCAGCTCAGCTTGCTGGTCCACCTCAGCTCAGTGCACGCAATAACTACCCAGCTGGCTTGGCCCTATGATTGGCCCAGTGTGCCAGCAAGGTCACTGCAGGGATGAGGGTTTCCTCCCCAATACCAGTATAACATGTACAGTATCTGTATAGAGAATCCAGGTAGGAAGGTTAGAAGCTACTTATCCAAAGTGATTCATTTCTGCCGGATGTGAGACCATTGCTTGCGTCACTAATATCACAAATATAGTTTAGGTAAAGGTTCCCCTTGACATTTGGTCCAGTCGTGTTCAACTTTAGGGCATGGTGCTCATCCGTGTTTCCAAGCTGTAGAGCCAGTGTTTATCTGTAGAGAGTTTCCATGGTCACGTGGCCAGCGCAACTAGACACGGAACGCCATTCCCTTCCCATTGTGGTGGTACCTGTTTATCTACTCACATTTTTACATGCTTTCGAACTGCTAGGTTGGCAGGAGCTGGGACAAGCGATGGGAGCTTACTCTGTCGCGTGGATTCAATCTTACGACTGCTGGTCTTCGGACCCTGCAGCACAAAGGCTTCTGCAGTATAACATGCAGAAATAGAAATCGTCCCACCACTGTGGCTGTGTTTATTTTTACCCACTATGACCTATTGGTGACACGAATAAGACCTTATTCTGTTACAATTAAAAATCTCAAAGCCATTGGGAATGATTTCATTGTTCCATTCTAGTTCCAGAAAATTGCACTGGAAATAACCTTTGCATTTTTATGAACAGCTAAAGTAGCAGGAAAGCAGCTCAGAGAGCTCTTTATTTTTTCCCCAATCTCTTTACTTAAGAAGACTGTAATTATTTCCTCCTCCATTGCTTGCGGAGTAGTTAATTCTTATCTCCCCCACACTTGATATCTATCCCCTGTGCTTATTAAGCAAGCTAATATGTATTGTAAATGATACTGAAATATTACGGGAAAAGATTGCACCACTGTATTGGAAACAGGCTTATCTACATGGGAAATTTTCCTTTCAAAAGTTGTAACTTTTAGGTGTAATGGTATTACATATTGTGAAGTACTAGCAATGGGTAAAACTGTATACAATGGACCCTCTACTTACGGAATTCATCCGTATTGGAAGGGTGGCTGTGGGTCGAAAAGTCTGTAGGTCGGGTCTCCATTGACCTACAGTGCATTGAAAACCGATTAATCCGTAACCGGCCGTTTTTGTTCCATTTTGGTTTTTTTCTGGTCTGTAGGTCGATTCTCCGGCTGCAAGTCGAACCTAAATTTTGCAGCCAGAGAAGTCTGTAACTCGAAAAGTCTGTAAGTTGAGCCGTCTGTAAGTCGAGGGTCCATTGTATGTATCTCTCTCTGTGTGTATGTCCTGGAAGTTCAGCTTGAAAGTAAAACAAATAAGTATTATAGGCCCTGTCCATATCCACCATTTTGGTGGTGGCTGGATCATGCTACAAAGGATCAATTGAGGTTGTGGGGAAAGCCATGTGGCATTTGATGTGCTCCTCCTGTCTGAGCAGCAAATGACCCTTTATGGCCCAATTTGCTGTCAATTAAATACTTCTCTTGACTGTCTGGAGTGAAACTGCCTCCAGACATGGTTTCAATCAGCAATACATTGGCAAAAACATTTTTTTAAAAAAATTAAACAAAGTGATTCAGAGCTTCAGCAATGATCTAGCATATGTAAAAGAAAACCATTTCCCCAGGCCCTGCATAGATGATTAGGAGACATGTTCAAATTTCAATATCCTGAGGCAGCAACCCATCATTGTCATTGTTTACTGACCAATGTTTCCTGGAAGAGGAACTGAATATCAACAGTGGTCATAATGGCTGTTGCCAATTATTTTTTATTTTTGTTTTGTTTTTGCCTGACAGAACTTCTTTTGTTTTTAATCACTATAAGATTATTTTTGGCACAGTTATTTTTTGCAGCAGAAAATGCTTCCCTATTCTCCATCTCATACATTAACAGAGTCATGATTCTTTAAGTCACTACCACTTATGTCTAATAAAATAGATCAATTTCTGCTGAAAGTGGTGTGTTTTTTGGTGTGGTTTTTTTGTTTTGTTTTTTGGATTTCAGTAGGTTTTCCTTACAAGTTATTATGGTACAATTGGAACCATTGGCCTAATTATTTAGATGCAGCAAAGATTTAAAAAGGCCAACCCCCAAAAAACAAACAAACAAACACAAAAACCTCATGGAAATCTTATTGATAATAACTGCATGAGTTCAAGCAGTAGCTTCAGTGCTCTGAGACTACATTAAAGACTTAACAACACTACCTTTATTTACAATTATTGGTGGATTTTAGTTATGAGAAACTTCTTCTTATGACCTCCTTGACTGCTGTCATCCTTCCCACAAAGTATCTACACTGCACCAGAATTTTGGTTGTCTTAATTTAAAGTTGAATTTTTGTAAATTTGCTGGCCATTCCATCCAGGCAACAAAGATAGCACAATTCAATTGTGAAATCATTTGTGTGGCTCCTGTTCTGCCCATTGAGCAATGTGTCTGTGGAAGTGCTTTGTCAATACACTTCTGCCTTGGTGTGCTTAGTGCTACCAATTGCATAATATTGAGTTACACAAGCATACCTACACAACCGGGGTTTTTTTTGGCCAGCATTGTTTGATACGCTATAGTTGCAATAGTTCCATCCTAGGAATCCTGAGATTTGACATTTGAGAAGAAACTTACTGCTATGGTTTTTTGAAGTACACTAGACCTTTCTAACAAAAAATTCAGTGTACATCATGAACTCTCAAATCCCAGGATTCCCTGGAATGGAGCCATGGCAGTGGTATCAAACTCACTTAACTGGATAATGTTGTTATACCCCCAGTTCACTCTCCTCTCTCTCCAGTCTTAGGATACACAAGGAAGCTGCTTCATTCTGAAAGAGCCATTGTTCTTTCTAGCTGAATGGATCACCAGAATTTCAGCCAGGATTCTTTCTAGCCCTGCCTGAGGTATTTCTTGGTGGTCTCCCATTCAAGCATTAACCAGACTCTATCCCTGCTCAGCTTCTGAAGCCAAATGAAATGGAAGTGTTGGTAGACAATTGATACTGCATTGCTGGCTCTCAGGAGGAAAATATACCCAACCATGTTGATTTGTTTTATATATCCAGGGAAGAGTTGAAGATGAGACAGGGATGTGGGACTTCTTGGCGGTCTTAGAGTAGCTCAAGGCAGGGGAGCCATCCCATACTTCCAGCAAACATGAGGCAGCAGAAAATGTAACAAAAAAGATGTTAAGATTACCTCCACAATAGGGCCCTTTAGCACTGCTAATTTTCTTCAGTCAGCTCAAAGCAGAGTAATATGGTAGTTGCACAAAGAGTGTGGAAAAGTTACATTTGGGACTATAATTCCATAATTCCCTGGCCATGGTGACTGTGGGATTCTGAGGGTTGTACTCCTAAAAGTAACTTTTCCGTAGTCTGATCCCATATGGCACTTAATACAAACCTACATTATTCAGCAGTATCTGTCTGCATGCTCAGATCCTTCCATGTTTAGTAAAGGTAAAGGTTCCCCTTGACATTTTTAGTCCAGTCGTGTCCGACTCTAGGGGGCGGCGCTCATCCTGCTTTTCAAGCCATAGAGCCAGCGCCTGTCCAAAGACAGTTTCCGTTGTCACGTGGCCAGCGTGACTAGGGAACTCCATTTTACCTTCCCACCGAGATGGTACCTATTTATCTACTTACATTTACATGCTTTCAAACTGCTAGGTTTACTTAATATTCACTTAATATTTATTAATGTTTACTTAGTATTAAATCATATTCAGCAACGGCCACTTGTGCCAGGTCTTAAACATGCCTGTAAGAATTGATGATCAAAGTTTGTAGAAAGTTTGTAGAAATAGTTTGATCAAATACTATACCAGTGCTAGCAACAAGCTTACCAGTTAGACTTAATATAGCTGTGGAAATAAAATGCTAGAGAAGAAGCCTGTAGAAGCTGATCTCTAATTGGCCACAAGGGGCAATAAAGCTAACAGCCTCAGAACACTGTTTGTTGGGGGGTGGAATGGAAAGGAGTTACTCTGCAGGAGTGATTTATGAAGCAGAATATTACTATGAACTCTTGATTTATGCTATGGTAAATGGACTGACATTGAATGCTATAATGTCTATGACCAAAGGACTGAAGAAAGGACAATTCTGTATATATTACTACTGCTACAATATTGCTACAATACAATTTCTTTACTTTACTGCTCTCAATACCATCGTCTTTCTGATTACTGATACCCTGAATTGGATAAATCTCTGCTGGGGCATAGGAAAAGGCACAGCCTCATCCATAAAGCCCACGTCAACTTGCAACTTTCATAAGGAACTTTCCTCTTGTGGCTTCTGCTTCTGTTTGATCCCTGTTCAGCACAGCAGTAACAAATTGCCATTTAGTTCCTGTTCTTTTAAGGGGTGGCTTCAAATCACTGTTTTCTCTCAGTCTCCCCTCCTTTGCCATGAAATGGAACTATTAAGAAAAAGGACAATGAGAAGAAAGAAACAATTAAAACCCACAAGGTGAAGAGGAATGACTTTGTTGAGGAACAAGGCATGGGCAGGACATTTTGATGCTTGTGGCAAAAGACAAAACGGCACCCCTGATTTCAGGTAAAGAAGCCAACTGGAATGCAGCTGAGTCTCACTTTGACTCTGAGATTTCACAGAAATCTTTGCAAATCTCTTTGCTGGTAGTATAGCATCAGTAATGGAACATAAATGCCCAGGTTCACAAAGACAGAAAGAATTAATAATAGATGTAAATTAGATGCCAAGATAGAGACAGCTTCAGCTATGTTCAATTTTTTCCTAAACAGCCATACTAAAGTATTTACTGCTGCCACTTGGTTTTAATAAATAATGTGGATACATGTGGGGTGGTGTTGTAATATAAATCTAGGGAAACCATCCAGAGATCATCACCCTGACAACAAGAAAGTAATAAATGGTATAATGGTAAAGATGATCAAAAAGACAAAATGCTGCCTTTATTATCCTCTCTCTCTTTGCCTGCATCCTTTCTACCCCTCTCCCTGTCTAAAAGCTGCTTCTTTTCAGTCTTGCATCCTTATAATTAGGCCTCAGCAGATTTCTTTATAATTGCTAATTATAAATGATATTTCCAAGTTTAATTGATTTTGCTTACAATAAAATAATTCATCACGATTTGTCACATCATAACATGGAAGACCAATATGTTATTGTCCCTTTTTAAAAAGTTCATGTTACAATTGGTATACAGTATATGCTACAGAGAATGACACTTTTACCCCCTCAGCTTCTTTGTCTATTTTAACATACAGTGATAAATACTCTTACAGCTAATGAATAAGACGTTTCCTACTGAGAGTCCAGCCAAAGGACATGAACACATGCTGTTCTGGAGAGCAGAGGCTTCCTGGGCCACCAGGCAATGCAGATGAATCCTCTTTGTTCTGATCTCTCTTACAGTTTTTCCAAAGATTTGAACACCATGGAAATTATCGGGATAATATGAACTAATGGAATATTTACTGTGTTTGGTTGCTCCACTACCAATTTGTTTTTGAACTCTCCCTCAGATCTTTGCTTCACTTGGGGAGCATACTGGGAGTTCTCATAGAGGAAAGGCATCCGGTGGATCTTCCAAACTGGGGGATTCCAGGCCTGAGGGGCATAAATTCTACCAGGGAGCATAAATTATCCATGTCTCCAGGCAGTCAGGATGAGACTGGGGTGAGAGACTGAGGTCCAGCTGCCAGTGGGAGCAGTGGAGAGAGAGAGAGAAGGAGTCTGCTGAGAATGTACAGGATTCTCACTATCCTGTGTTGATGTTCAGCTGATGTTAGAGATCATGGATTTGGGGAGACACAGCATTGCACTCTAAGAACAGTAACCAGCAGATTCTGAATTATGCAGTAGCAGAAGAAAAAAACTTCATGTAAAATCAAGAACTAGGAAGTGGAAGAGCAACCTGAATAGCAGCAGCAGCAAGAGGAAGGCAATCACCTGGAAAAGGGCAAGAGAAAGTATCAATTCCACAGATTAAGATGAAACATCACAGGAAACATGAGGCTGGGTCCTACTGGGTTTTCCCATGTTCTCAAGAGCAGCATGTGAAAGCTCATATGTGGGGGTGCCATTCCCAAAGTTGATAAGCTGTTGGCTTAATCTACAGAAGAGGGCAAACCCTCCTGAACGACGTAACATCTGCTTCTGAGGGGCATGACTGCCCACCATTCTTCTTCTTTCTCACAGGTGCTACAGAGCTTGCTTAAAGAGCCTTTCCTTAGGCCACTCATAATAACATGATGTAACCATTGTCCTATCTGAACTCTGTAACCTATCTGTATACTGTCCACTATCTGTGAGCTTGTAATGTTAATAAAAGCACAGTCCTCCTGGGGGCAGGGCAGAATGCATTGGCAGAATTCACTGGGAACCCACTCGGTGTTATTCTGCCTCTTCTACTAGCCACCCACCAGGAGCACTGCTGGCAGACTAATCCTCCCGCCTTTTCGTCAACTGTCACTTTGTTTATCTTTCGTAAGGTTGAGGGAGATCAAATAATGTGCCTTTCCCAACCTTTCGAATTTTCTAAAATCTATGCACAATCGGACCTTCCCATCTGGTTTTGGTACGACCACAGGGTAACTTCTCCATGACTATGAGAGGGTTCAATCAACCCCAAAGCCAACATCTCATCAACTTCTTTGTTTATAACCTCCTTTAGATGGAAAGGCCAATTCCTCCCTGCACTTCTAACTACTACATTTGGTCTAGTATTAATCTGGTGTTCCCCTTGTCTCGTAGATCCCGGCTTATTGGAGAAAACGTCTTTTTATGCTTTCTCTATGTTCCTTATTTATGTTACTTGTATATCACTAAGGTTTCCTTCTAATGTGATTTCTTGATCTTCTAATACAGGGGTCGTCAACCCCCAGTCCGTGGCCCGGCGCCAGTCCGTGGGCTTGCCAGAACCGGGCCGCCAATACAGATATCCACCCCCCCACCCCCCCATGCACGTGCGGAGGCATGTCGCGCTCACAGCCGGCATGTCACAGAACAAGGAAGTAGGTCAACTGAAGCCTTTACACTAGACTAGCGTGACCCTGCCCCCAGAGAGGCGACTGCATCTCCCACCATGCCACACAACAGCCTGCACCATTGTGAGGGCAAGGAGGCGGAGAAGCATCACGTGGTACATGTCATGATATAAAAGGGGGGGGGACATGCTGTACTGGCTACCCTATTGTTATCGGCGCACCAAGCCTTGGGGGGCAGGTGGTGTGTCTCATCAGGTCTTGTTGCCTGCCAGAGCCGCCACCACTGGCTTTGTACTCCCTCCCCTCCCTGCCTGAGGCACAGAGCTGCTGCTGCTTGGACACCTTCCCCTCTCTTGGGGACCTCGGGCTTCGCCCTGCAGGGAAGGGAAGGAGGAGGAGGAACCAACTGACAGGCGAACGGTGGGCAGACGGAACCACTCTACCCGCAGAGAATCTCAGCTCGGCTGCCTTGCAAGGGAGGGCGTAACTTCTGAGAGACGGGGCTAGGGGCTTTTTGTGGACAGAGAAGGGAAGCTGGAAATAAAAGGGCAAGAGGCTGTTTCACCAAAAGTACCCAGAGGTTTGGGCACAATAGGTTCTTCCCACCGTCATGCATATGTAGGAGAAGGATGACATGTTAATGGGGGAGGGTCTTCCTACTCCTCTGTTCCTCCCTGAAACAAATGCTTGCTCATGAGGTGCGGGGGGGTGTTCTTTACGCTGCAGAGCTAGGGGTGGGTGGGGATGTCTTTTAAAATATATATGTATATATAACAATCTTGATGGCCTACCGTAGTAGACGCAGAAGCATTCTCTCCCATCCCACCCCCGTCCCATGTTTTATGACAGTGCTTATTCATCAATAAGCGGAACCTCTTGGCTGCATTTCCGCGGTTGCATGATGGAAAGGATACAGTGTTACACCGCCCGAGCTGTGAGGCCGCTTTTGAAAGCCATGGTTGTTTTCCCTGTCCCTCTCCCTCCCCCTTTTCTTTGCCAGTTCTATTAAAATGGTGCCTTCTTAAATAACAGGGTAAGCGAAGTCAGGGCAGGGGAGAAGCGGCACTCGGAAGTTGGGGTGGGGGACCGATAGTGAGGGTGCACCTTTTCCCCTCCCACCAATGCCAGGATGGCGAGCCTGGATCAGAAGTCTCCCAATGTCCTCCTGCAGAACCTGTGCTGCCGCATCCTGGGGAAAGGCAAAGGTAATGCCAGGGATTGTTTCCTCAGATCCTGCTAGGAAGGGCTGCTTGGCTATCAAGCAAAGGTCTGAAGAGAAGAGCCAGGCGGGGGAGGGAGAGGAGGGTTGGAGGAAGGGTTGCTTTGCTGCTCCCGGAGCCACTCGTTGCTCTCCGGGCGGAGCAAGCTGGGGGAGGGGATCCCATCCTCCCACCCAACTTCCTGGTAGCAAGGTTGGTTGGTCGGTTGATCGGTCGTGAGACTAGCGCGGAGACTACCTGGGTGGCTCTCTGGTCCCTCCCCGCCATCTCTCCCACCAAAAGTGATGCCCACCAGTGGCAGTGGCGTGGGAGAGACAGGACTCTTGGGGGGCAAATGTGGATGTGGGAGGTCTAATTTCAGGCTCCCCTTTTCACACGTGTGTGTGAGCATGACACGCCCCTCCACAAGTGTGACACGCCCACCCGCCAGCACGAGGCTGCCCCCACCACCCAGCCAGTCTGTGCACCAAGCCTGCACTCCCAAAATGGTCTGCGATCCCAGAAACGTTGGGGACCACTGCACTAGACCAAGGGTCCCCAACCCCTGGTTCACGGACCGATCCCGGTCCGCAGCCTTGCCAGGACCAGGCTGCAGAGACAAATCTGTCACACACCCCGCACGTGCAGATGCATGCATGCCTCCTCCCACACACTGATGCCCCCCCATCCCAACCACATGCTAAACCAGTCTGTGGAGGCAAAAAGGTTGTGGACCACTGTTCTAATACACATAGCAGTGCTTCAGGTCCAAATTCTTCCTCCTCTGTTTCTCCCCGCAATGCCTCCCTTTCTCTCCATTCTTTCAGCAAATTTACATGAAAAATTCCTGTCTTTCATTTTTTTTGTCTGGCATCTTTATCTCATAACCTACCTTTCCTACTTGTCTGATTACTACTTCATAGGGGCCCTGCCATCCTGCAAATAGTTTGGCATTCTCAGCTGGTAATAATAATAACACATTTTGTCCTGGGGAGAATTGACGGGGTGTTACTTTACTATCATACCTCCTCTTTTGACCTTGTACTTTAGTCATTTGAGTTTTTGCCAACTCTGCTAGTTTTCTCAAGTGTTCTCTCATTTCAATCACTTGTTGGACCACTATCTGTGATTTATCCTTTCTACTTTCCCATTTCTCTTTTATGAGATCTAGGATCCCTCTAAGGTTCTACCCATACATCATTTCGAAGGGTGAAAATCCTGTGGAAGCTTGAGGGACCTCCCTAACTGCAAACATTAAGGGAGCTACCAACAAATGCCACCTCCATGGTTTTTCCATTACTAATTTCCTGAGCATCCCTTTGAGTGTCTTATTAAACCTCTCCACTAGGCCATTAGTTTGGGGGTGGTACACTGCAGTGTGTACTGGTTGCACTTCTAATAGATGCCACATTTCTTTCAGGGTTTCACTCATAAAGTTACTCCCTTGGTCTGTTAGTATTTTCTTTGGGAATCCTAGTCTTGTGAATACCTGCACTAGCTCTCTAGCAATGACTTTGGCTGTGTTGGAGCGTAAAGGTATGGCCTCAGGAAAGTGTGTGGCATAGTCTATCAATACCAAGATGTGGGTATGGCCTCCTGCAGATTTCATCAGAGGTCCCACAATATCTATGGCGACTTTCTCAAATGGGTGATCTACCAGGGGCAAAGTAATTAGGTGGGCACCTGGTTTGGGTTTGGCTTGGGTCATTTGGCATTCTCTACATGTTCTGCAATACTCATGAATCTCCTGTACTATGCCAGGCCAGCAGAACCATTGTGTTATGCGGGCAGTCATTTTTCCCAAAGCTAAGTGCCCCGCCATGGGAATGTCGTGGGCTACTTTCATTATATCTCTTCTCCATCTCAAAGGGACTACTAATTGTCATTCTCCCTCTTTGTCTATATGTGACACAATCACTCCCTTCCAATTCAAAGCCCGTTTCCCCTTTTTTAATTGTCCCAACCTCCTGAGCTTCTTGTAATACCTTCTGCAATGTTGAATCATCTTGCTGCCATAATCTCATTTGCTCTCTATAGGCCTCTTTCCAAAAGTCAGTTTCAATTTCCTTATCGTGGCAATCTCCTTGTAAGCCTTCTTTCCATTGCAAAGGGTTACTGGTGCCCACCCAATCTCTCCCCAATAACATTTCTCTGGATAGTCCCAGTACCATCCCTATTTTCATTCTTCGGCTATCCTTCCCAATCTGCACAGTAGCCCATGTCGTCATGTACTTTTTAGAGTCCCCATGAATGCATTTTACTGTCACGTCTTCGCTGGGGATGGCTCCCTCTAAACTACGCACCAAAATTTTTCCACATCCTGTATCAATCAGTGCCCTTTTCTCATGTCCATTCACACATACCATCACCTCCCAACCTTCCCGTTCGGACCCTACTATAGATATAGTTTCATTTATTGGTCCTACCCAAGAGCAATCCATCCCAGGTCACTCCTGTTTCACATGGCCTGGATGCCCGCATTCGAAACAGATGGGTTTGCCATCTTTGCCCATTTTCAGTCCTGTGCCCAGTTCAAATAATCGGTAATCATAAGTAATAAGCCTCAAGTGCTTGGGTCTCATTGGCTCGAACGCTGGGTTTCTCCCTCTGACACCATTTGGAGGTCCGGGTGGTCCACATGGAATTGTGCCACTGTTACCAGTCACCATCCTGTCTTGTGGTCTGAGTCTCTCTGGAGTGGAGTGAGGAGGTTCTCTTCCACTTTCTTCAGCCACGCAGTAATCTTCTATCAGGCGGACTGCCTCCTCCAATTGCTTCGGACGATTCCTCTGTACCCAATTGTGAAGGTTATTTCCCAGTGTCATAATCAGTTGCTCCATTACTAACATTTCCAATATCTCCTCTTTGGATTTTTCTTCTGGACATAAACATTGTATGAGGTTAGCCTTCATTCTCTGGGTTAAGGGGTGAGGATGTGTTCTTGTCTTTTATTTGAGTTCTCTAAGTCTCTTCCAGTAAGCCTCTTCGGTTAAATTCAACGTCTGTAGGATCGCTCCCTTTACTGTTTCATACAGTGCCGCCTCTATAATGGATAAAGTGTCAACCACTTCTTGCAGCACTCCCGTTAAACATGGGACTAATATTAAAGTCCATTGTTCTTTGAGGCATCCCATCATGGTAGCTACTCGTTCAAACATATGGAGCTATGCCTCCGGATCATCAGTTGGGCTTATTTTTTGTATACAGATTGGAGTGGGTCCTGCTAACCAGGGATTTTATACCTCTTTCGTTCTTTTGTCCCCTTTATCAGCGTTGTCTTGTTTTAGTAATTGTCTCGTTAACAATGCTTGTTGTTCAGCCAGTGTCTCTATAAGTTTTTCTTGCCTTTTTATAGTTCGTTGTAATTCAAAGATTTCTCCGTTTCCCACCACAGGGGTCGCCCCACGTTGGGCGCCAATGTAATCATGTTCCTCTACCTTTTGGGGCAACCCCTCACTCTCAGCGGGAAATGACAATGGGGTCGTTTTAATAACTTTCAAACTTTCTTCTTTATTCACACTCACATCCACCAGCACATCACTTACCGGGTCAAAACCTTTTAACTCTGGCAACAAGCCACAACTGTCTGAAACAAAACTCTTTTCATAGTCCAAGGACTCAACGGGGAGGTCCCCCATGCCATTTCTTGTACTCGGGTCTCAGAGGGGGGAGTACTCTGTAAGGCACAGATCGTCCCACAATCACGCGTGTTGCACCCACCCTCATCGGGTTTGTCGTAGAATTGGTTGTGGGCGATCTCTAACTCACATTGTAACTCGAGCTCACGTGGCGCCACAATCACGGTCCACTCTCTGATCATATATCGCTGGGGTTTCTCTTCTCCCATCCCGGGATCTGGCAAGAGTCCTCCCACTTGGAGATTAGGGAAGTCCTTTACAGTATAAGGCTCTGGGTTCTTATTCTCTTGAATGCCCTTCTTCGTGCTTCATTCCCTTTTTCCTCATACTCTGCCACCACTGAACTGAACCATCTCACCCCTTCCTCATTTATATTCTCTTCCCAAACTGACACCTTTTGTTCCTCCCATTCTCCATCTATCAACCCCTCAGCTAAGCAAACCTCCGTCTTTCCCGCTCTTTCTTTTATTTCTAATCCCCCCGCCTTTTCGTCAACTGTCACTTCGTTTATCTTTGGCAACCCTTTGTCTCTCCTCCTCCTCCTATGTTCTCTATTGTTGGGGATGGCACACTGGCATTCTCTGTTCCTTCACACAGACATCCCTGTGTGTGTGGCTGACTTCTTTAATTATCTGGTGATCATCACAAAGCCCATCAGCCTGCTAAGTTTGTGACTCAGCAAGGTGCTGGGAGTGCACTGGCCATGTCATCAGGCACACATCTGACATGAGCCTATCAACTCCTACATAAGTAGCAGCAGCTTCTGGGATTCTTCTTGTGTGTGCATACAACCCTAAAATGAGTCCATTCAGAATAATGTTTTAAAATTTAAAGAGAGTCTAGAGGAGTGAGCAGGAACTTAAAAGATAACTTTATTCTGAAAAGCCTCAAAGCCCCTTTGCACCAATAACCAACTACCCATTGTCTTTAAAGATGCCCGAAATCACTATTTCCTGAGTGTCAATTTAGCTATGCATATAGAAAATGCATTTTGTGGCTGCAGATGTCACAGTGTTTGGGATTTGTTTCTTTGCTTTTCTACCGGAAGCAGGCTTTCAGGTCACACTAAATGTTTGTTTGGGCATTGTTGTGAAGGCTGGCTGCACAGCTCTGTAGTTTGAATAGAGGGTGGGAGTTTGATGCCCCCGTGCACCTTCAGGGAGAAGAGTCAGCCTGGGCAAGCTAAGCACATGCCAGGCAGAGCTTGATGAAGTTGCTTTCTTGGACTGCAGCTCCCACCATTCTCCTAGCCAGCCTAGCTGTAGGTCAGAATCCTCTGAAGTCAGAATAAGGTCACAACCTGAAGAGGTTCTGTTTCTCTGCAAACTGAGAGACAGCAAAACAAGCCCTTACCTGAGAAACCAGAGATTAATGGCGCAGAACCAGATGATGAAAATCTCAATGAGTCTGAAATGAGCCAAGGGTTTGAGATTGCACTTAAAAGAAACTTGCCTGTGAATTTTGAGGTGACCCAGGAAAGTGGTCCCCCTCATATGAAGAGCTTTGTGACAAAAGTACCTGTGGTCGAATTTATGGGTGAGGGTGAAGGCAAGAGCAATAAGATTTCAAAGAACACAGCCATAGCTATCCTGGAAGAGTTGAAGAAACTGCCTTCCCTCCCCACAGTTCAGTGAAAAAGTCCAAGTTAAACAGCAATCACAGGGTTTCCGTCTCTCCAGTAGGTGTCTTTATAATCCGTCATATGTTCCTTCCATTAATCCAAAGATTCAATCAAGAACTCCAGTCCTGGTTTCCCTAGCTCCACAGTCTACCCTCGACAACGTTATCTCTCCCAGATCTATGCTGTTAAGAAGTCTGGTATGGCAATGTTACGTTTCTCAGTCTGGTTTCCTTGCTTCTAAAAGCTCATTCCTTCTTCTCCAGAAACCTAAGAGAATTCAATTATCAGAGTCCATGCAGTTCAGTGAAAAAGTCCAAGTTAAACAGCAATCACAGGGTTTCCGTCTCTCCAGTAGGTGCCCTTATAATCCGTCATAGGTTCCATCCATTAATCCAAAGATCCAATCAAGAACTCCAGTCCTGGTTTTCCCATCTCCACAATCCACCCTCAACAACATTATCTCTCCCAGATCTATGTTATTGAGAAGTCTGGTACCATAATATTATATTTCTCATTTTGATTTCCTTATTTCTACAAGTCCACTCTTATTCACTGTGGGGGTTTTTCCCTCTCTCACTTTTGGCCTTACACAGCCTGCTGTTTAAGAATCAGTTTCGCTTTTGAGGAAGCAGACTGGAAAGCAAGCTCGCCGCTCCTTGCCTTCCTTTGGCCAAATATTTTCACTCTGATTTCTTTTTCTGCTTAATGGGGCTGTTCATAAATCAAAGGCTTCAACTTACTTTGTTGTTGTGCATTTTCAACGCCATATTTGTTTGTTCTCCTCTCCTCCAGGGTGGGTGGGTTACTCACAGCTGAATGCCCAAAATGGCTCCTGCCCGATCTGTACTCAGGGTGATCTCTTCAGAGGGAAGAAACACCAGGTTGCTGCCCAGCTTCCCTCACCTCCGCTGCTCACCATGCTTCAGGGAGACTTTTCCTAGTCTCCCCTTCGATTCCTCATTTCTGAAGGACCCCCATACCGGGCGGTTCCAGCTTTTCCTGGGAGCTGTTCCCGGAAGCTGCCAGCAGCACCGTGACAAGCCCCGCCTCCACAAATAGCATATGAATATTCATGATCTGAAAGCCACAAATGTATTTCCACAGGAGTAACATTTTTTTTTACACAAGGCACAACTACAAAATATATGTGAAAACTATGTAGGTAACAGCTGTAGCAAAAATTGTTCTAAATGCCCCTTTCTATTCTACAGCAGGCCAAAACCATTTGTTTGGGTAGCCCCTTTGATTCCTTCTTCTTATTATGCAAATGTCTAAGCTTTTCATTATTATAAGTAATCCTCAGAGGCAAAAAAATTCTACAGCCAATCAAACGCCACTTTTAAAAAAGTCAATGAGCTCCTTATTTGAATACTTAAGTCATAGCAGCTGAGAGAAGAGCATGAGAAGGAAATTATCTAGTTTGAAAAGTGAGCAGAAACAGGCATAAAGACTTAATAAATTCTTCTCCCTCAGGACTTCACAATTATTTCCTTGTCTTAAAAAAATGTGCAACTGTAACTGTGCTCATATACATGCAAAGCAGCAAGAAAAATACTGAAGGAGTCATCAATTTATAGGTGTACATTTCACCCCTGTAGGCAGGACTCAGGGAGAAAAGGGCTGCTGGTGACAAAACCAAGACTGAAAATCCCTTTTCCCTCCCAATAGAGCTGGAATTGCTTCAGCTTTCCAGTCTGGAGCCTAGCGAAACTCAAAACAGGGGAGGGGGCACCCATTCCCCTTGACTTTTGGTGTGGGTGGCAGTGCTCACACCAAGTCTCATGCAGTTAGAACCTGAGGAACATAAGTAAGCATCCCTTTTCATCAAGACATCCGGGAGCATCAACTCTGAAAATGTGGCTCCATTGCACCACTGTTCCTGGTTTTGTTTTCAGTTTTCGGATCCTGGCTTTCAGCTGTGAATCCCTGACTTATCTCTTTGTTCTTAGTTCCCGTCTTCTGTCTCACCTCTGAAAACTGTCTTTAAATGAGTCCCACCAAGTGCACAGGTATTCATGTAGGGTATGTCTGCCAGAAACGTGTTTAAACTTCTAACTCTGTGCCACACTCTGTTCTGGAGCACATGTACCTTGTATGATACATGGAGGGATGGGACATGGAGGCAAGGTGGGATATAAATGCCTTGAATGTTCTTTTTCTTGCACTGCGTATACAATGCTCATTCTATTGGTGCAGGGACTGGAAAATAATTCTCTGAAAAAAAACACACAAACTGTGGGAGTAAAATACGTGCATTCTAAAACTGAACATCAAATATGTGAATATGTAAACACACACACATACAGAGAGAGGGACAGAAACAAAGAAAGAGACGTACATCATCTAATATAGACCCAATCTGGAAAAGGCTTTGAAGTGGAAATTAGAGAATATTGACAAAACTGAGATTTGCTCATGGGCACAGCCCTAAGACCACCTAATTATATACTGTACAGGAAATTGCAAAGATCAGATTCCTCAAGCATCCCTAGTCAAGGGTGAAAAAGTTTGCCATTGCAGGAAATCAACCACTGCATTGGAAATCTTGTATTTAAAAGAAATTATGGTTCATGATGACCATATTGCATTATACTATTTATAGTTATCAGATAGGTGGGAAATGCCATGTTGATTATAATGCATTTTGGTTCATGAATTTTGCATTCTCTTTTGGCTTTCTTACTGCTTGCTCAAGTGCTACAGCATGAAAACTGGCACTTACATATTAAAAAGATCTGCAGACATGTTTGATTTTGAATTGTCCCTAGTCTGCTAACAGCACTAAAATTATTAATTGCTTCCTTTTAGGAAAAGAAATTTTCTCTGCTATTATCTGATCAGTTTTCTGAAATCTGGTATGTGGCTCTAATGATGAGTTGACAAGCTGAGTACAAGGAAGGAATAACCGTTCTAGAATGGATATAGGACAAGCCTGGAAAAAAGTGAAAAATATTTCTACAGGGATGGATTATGGGATTATGGGAAACAGTGACTTTAAAAAAATTAACTCAGAAAAGAAAAATGGCAACACTATCTTTGTGTAGAGATGGTTTCTGAAAGAGATGATACTCTCTTTTACTCTCCTTGTTACAGATATGTGAATTACAAAGACAATATCAAAACTTCTGGAAAGATGTTTGGTAGAACTATAGCATGAAAAGCTTACAAAGACTTGAAACTGAACCCATTTTAAGAACAACTGTTGATTGACTGTGGGTTTTTTAAAATATTCTCTCTTATCATTTTATATTTAATGTTATACTGTACAGTCTGAAAAAAAGTAAACAAAAAAGGGTTTCTAAAACATGTGTCCTCTTTGTTTTCTTTTGAAACGACTAGCCTGCTGAAAATGTGCAGTCTTGCTTTCCCCCCCCACTCCTTTGAATTTGTGTCCTAAAAATATTTAAGATCTGTGCCATGTAATATTTGCTATGTATTCATTTTAAATGAAGTAACAACAAAAATAAACTATAACACGACCAGTGACATCTTGTATCAGTAATGGACCAGGTCTTTTTAAAAAAGTACTTTTTCAGACTATAACTCCTAGAATCTACCAGCCAGCAGGGCTATGGGCATATTTGCTGAGGGATTCTGGGAGTCATCGTCCCACTTAGTACTGTTTCCAAGTTCTGCCCTCAGCCTAATTTCAAAGACCTTCTGCAAGTGAATAACTCAAACCTCTGGCAAGACTGGCTAGTCACTTATTTGGCAGTCTACAGGGAGAAAAAGAAGAAGAGAAAAGAAGTGACCATGCATTTTGCGTCTGGTCATACTTACCACTGCTGGCTTTGGCTGTGCCCTCTGCTAAAAAGTGGAAAAAATGTGTCAGCCCTTGGCAGAAAGAAACCGGTATAGATCCACACACAATGTAATGAGACTAGTTTCATGGAACATAAAAACATCACCATCTCTATGATTATCTACTTACTCATGCCATCATCATGATTATGTTCCATCAAGTACATTCCGACATATGGCAATTATTTTCAGAGTTTTTCTAGGTAGGGAGTACACAGAAGTGGTTCACCAATCCCTCCTTCTGGGACTGCACACCTTGCCCAAGACCACATAGCCTGTCTCTTCTGAAATTCTTCTGAAATTCACAGTAGGAATCAAATGCCCAACCACTCGCTCTGCAGACAGCTAGCTAACTCACTGAGCTATCGAGCCAGCTGTATACTCATGCCTTATCCCTTGTCATTTACCTCAGAATAAAAAATGTAGTGTCAGCTTCCCTATCATAGTTTCCTTATTTATAATTATGCACGGAGTGTACACTGTGAAATAATAATAATAAATACACAATAAATTATTAATACTGTTAAGCTTGAGGGAAATGAAATGGAAGTTGACTGATGTTGGCGGGATGCGGTTGACAGATCAAAAGCATTGCCTCTGAATACCAAGTGTATTTGGCCATACCCATGAGTAGGTCTGTGGGACATGGTGGTGCTGCGAGTTAAACCACAGAAGCCTCTGTGCTACAAAGTCAGAAGACCAGCAGTCGTAAGATCAAATCCACAGGACAGAGTGAGCTCCCATCACTTGTCTCAGCTCCTGCCAACCTAGGAGTTTGAAAGCATGTAAAAATGTGAGTAGATAAATAGGTACCACCTTGGTGGGAAGGTAACTGCATTCCATTATCCCCGTTTCTGAGCCATAGAGCCAGCGTTTGTCTGAAGACAGTTTCCGTGGTCACGTGGCCAACGCATGTCAAGTTGCGTTGGCCACGTGACCACGGAAACTGTCTTCAGACAAACGCTGGCTCTATGGCTCGGAAACGGAGATAAGCACTATGCCCAAGAGTCGGACACAACTGGACTAAATGTCAAGGGGAACCTTTACGTTTCGTCATCGTCGTCTAGTCATGTCCGACTCTTAGTGACCCTGTGGACCACAGCACGCCAGGCCCTCCTGTCTTCCACTGCCTCCCGGAGTTGTGTCAAATTCATGTTGGTTGCTTCGATGACACTGTCCAATCATCCCATCCTCTGTCGTCCCCTTCTCCTCTTCCTGTCACACTTTCCTAACATCAAGGCCTTTACCTTTACCTATGAGTAAGTCTAATGAATGTTAATAATGTGAATCACAGAAAGAAGCATTTTATAAAAATGGTCATGTATATTTAAATCAGTGGTTTGGGTATCTGGCTGTGGAGGCAGAGCATCAAAAGTATTCTGGAACAAACAATCAATACAAATATAAAGCAGGAGCAATAATAGTGGTCAATTGACCAGATGGGTGGGATATAAATAAATAAATAAAGAACAAACACATAAGAAAACAAGAAAGCTAACTAGACCATTTGGTACTTACAGACTAGTGTAGCTTCAGCATAGTCTTAGAGCAGAGGTCAGGGAAAATTTTTACCTTTTACCCCCCAAAAATTTATATATGCCGACATTACCCCCTTGATTCAAAAGGAAGGAAATCATACATTATTTGAATTAAAAATATTGTTGAATCTACACAGGCTGTGTACTGAACTAGCAGGATGCACCAACTTTGATAAAGATGTGCACTATTTTTGCTGGAACACATTGCACTCCAGCCATAGTGTGGTATAGGTAGTAGTAAGGTGTCCAACGTGACTAGCAAGTTGCATTAAATTTTTGCTAGCTCGCAGAGGATTTAATCATCATCAGTGGCTACCAGAGTGGTGCTGGGAATGCTTGCTACAGACAACCAACGCAGAATTGGGGAGGGGGTTTCCCTACCACTTTAATCATTCTATGTGTGGTGTGCGAAAAGGAACAAACCAAGCTAAAGGCCATGTCACCCACCCTGGTGCCACAGCCCAATATCAAAGGACCAGTGTGCTTTTTTAATAATCATCAATGGAAAACTCAGCAGTGGCCAGAGGACTCGAAAAGATCAGTCTACATCCCAATCCCAATGAAGGGCAGGACCAAAGAATGCTCCAACTACCGAACAATTGCACTCATTTCACACGCTAGCAAGGTTATGCTCAAAATCCTACAAGTTGGGCTTCAGCAGTATGTGGACCGAGAACTCCCAGAAGTACAAGCTGGATTTCGAAGGGGCAGAGGAACTAGAGACCAAATTGCTAACATGCGCTGGATTAAGGAGAACGCCAGAGAGTTCCAGAAAAACACCTACTTCTGCTTCATTGACTACACAAAAGCATGGCAGAAAGTGAGGAGGACTTAAAGAAACTCTTGGAAGGAAAACAATGATAAACCTAGACAGCACCTTAAAAAGCCACCCTCCCCCCCCCGCGCCTTAATTCAAGGTTTCTCTTTCTCTTACCTGTTCTTTTTAATAGTTTTTAGTCAGTCTCTCTCTCTCTCACATACACACACACAAACACACACACACACACACACACATCCATCTATCCATCCATCCACCCTCCCTCCATTTCCTCCTTCCATTTTGTACATTTAAATAAGCTTGATGAAGTCCTCAGTCTCTCACACCTTTCTTCCCTCCTTCCCTTGCTTGCTCCTTGATCCTTTCCCTCCTGCTGCTTCTTTGCAGTCATTTCCGGAGAAAGCAGTCATTCAGAAGCATCACTTGAAGCTGCTGAGAGGTTCCCTGAGGAATAAATATTGCAGCATAGGGGGCAGCTTCCTCTCTCCTAAATGTTAAGAAACACTGCCACCTACTAGTGACTGAAGATGGTATTGAAGTCTATTGGCAGATCTTAAATTAATACATCTAGGTCTCCAAAACCAAATTACGACAAGCTCCAAAGTATTCTTACTCCTCCTCCACTCTTCAGGTGAGCAGGTTTCCCAGTTTGGGTGCTATGGTAGAGACAGACACTGTTACATACAGCACTGATGGTACCTGTCTGTCATGGGTTTGGAGGGAAAGTTCCATCCTATGGGGAGTGGAAGGCGGGACATCAGGAGGAGGAGCTGTACTGTATATATATATGTGGAGCTTGTGTGGAGAAGTTTAGGAGAAGCTGGAGTTGGAGTCTGTGTGTCAGACTGAGTACAACTGTGTGTCAGTTAGTACCTACCTGATAGGTTCAGGTTTTCTTTATAGGTAGCCAGAACTGATAGGTTCAGGGTCTGTGCTTTACTTTAAAGGGTTCTGTGTGAACCAAACTGTTGTATGTATGGTTGAGACTAAGCCACGTTACAGTATCTTATTTACTTGATCTTTTTATTTACCCTGTTTGTTATTTAAATAAACCTTGTTCTTTTGTTTGTTAAAAATCCATTCCTGGTCTGTGTGACTCCTTATAGGGAATGGTTGGTGGCAGCTTAGTTAAAGGGTGGTATACTCCAGTAGGTCTGGGGTTGTCACAGACACAAACATTTGTATGGTTATAGCTAGCTCACTATAGAGAGACTCCTCGCACCAGTTTCTGAATGTTTGTCCTCCTCACCTCTGCCAGGCACAGAAAAAATTAACAGACCTGGCAATGTATATGTTATCAGTGTTCTATGGAACCATATATATAAGAAATAAAGGTTACTTGCCTTTGCAAACTTTGAATCTAAATTTAGAAAGGATGGAGACAGTGAAAGAGACAACCCAGAAGAATGGGATGGGAAGAGTCCAGAATAAAAACACTGAATGTGGACAAAAAAATCATCAAATTTATTTCAACTAGGAATTGAGACTAAAACCTTAAACTTGTATATGGATAGAAGAGGTTGCCGTTGAAAATTAAAACCTATGACTGATGGAGGTCCATGTGATCAGAGACATAAAGACCTTGATGCAAGCAGCCAAGAGTAAAAGAAGTCTTCAGACCAATGGATTCAATGGTCCTGTTTGATCTTTATGAATGTGAAATTAGACCTTTCAAAGGAGCATCTGGAGTTTGCAGCGATTGTTTTTTAAATACTGGAAGCAGGTTTTTGTATTATTCTAGATGGTTTTTCAGATTCAGCTTATTTCATGAATCATCACATTTCCAGGAGTCAGGATGATGGTTGCCTAGCTGCAGGGGTTCATTGCCCCATTGGCACAGGGATGGTTTAGGGTAAATACAAACCTATTGTGATGTCACAGATGTTGCCACAAGGATAATCTTCTTGTCTTGAATGACATCACTGGGAATAACCTCATTGTGCTGGCAAGCTGAGAAAAGCAGTCAGTCAGACCAAGGCGTCACCTGGTCCAGGTGAGTCTCCCTGAGAGGCCACAAGAAGAGGTCTACAAGGCACAGCCAGCCCTACCATCAAGCCGAGTGAGGCCGCTGCCTCTGGCAACAGGGACCAGGTTCATGAAAGGGCAGCATAATGTTAGTTATTCAATTGGTTGTTGGGAGGAGGGGCCTGTGGGACTTTCTGTTTCACCTAGCAAAGTGACTGTGAGCAGAGCAGGCAGTGCCAGGCAGCACCTAAGATAACTTGCGAAATGGTGCTTCCTGTCAGTGCACTCCAAACAGGCATCCACTCTTCCTTCTCTTTGTGAGAGTCCAAGGCATTCCTTCAAGCACCTTAATAGTTTATGTTTCATTTTTGCCTGAATCTTCTAGTAATCTGCCTTCTGATAGATACATATTCTGCCCATGGGGAATGGAATGCCACTGTTTCTTGCTTTCCCTTTGTCCAGCAGGTAGCTTCTTCTCCACAGTTTAACATGAATTCCACTTGCCTTTATTGGTGTTGCTCCTCAGTCAGCTTCTGAAGAGCCTACAAGACTAGGGCCGTTGGTTGCTGACAATTTGAGTGTGGGATGTGCTGTGTGCCCTTTCAGGTACCTTGCTGTGCTTTAGGCTGCTTCCTCATTTCCCTTCATTGGTGAAGTCATCTTTCTGCAGAAGTATCCAACGCTCACTGCCACGTCTGGCCTTGGAAGAGTGCTTAAGTCTGGAAGCTTTCATATTGCTTTGCTACATTTTCTGTTGTCTGGCCATGACCGATTGTGGAGATCCACTTTAAGGGATCCTATTTTCATTGTTGGAGTTGCCTCCGTTAGGCTAGGCTTTCAGGGAGCTCTTCAATGTTTTGCTTCTGCTTTCGTGACAACGATTCATCATTCTTCCCATTCATTCTGAATGCCAAGGCAAAAAGTGACACCTCACAGGCACTTGATTTCTCCTGCTCCCTTCGGGCGGTTTCCCACTTCTTTGCAGACCAATGCATTTTTAAAATTAAGTCATATAGTATCAGACTTAGAATGTAGGTCTACCTGTTGTTCCTGAGCCTGCCGTAGAGGCACGTCTTTGCTTTGCCTTGTTCAAAGCTTTTTCTTCAAAACGTCTGGTTCAGCTTTTTCTTCATGGCGGTTGCAGTTGCTTTTGGTCCATGGCTTGGCGTTTTTTTCTTCTTTCGCATTTTGCCTCTTAGCTTCTTCTTTTCAGGTCCTGTATTTGAAATCCAGGTAGTTGCTGCCTCCTCCTATCTTCTTGTATCTCACTATGCAGAAACCTATTTCCAAGGGCCGTACCTGCTTTTGGTAAGGGAAAAACATTTTGGGACGATACGTGGAGAACTCTATGCGGTCCCAGTCAATCGATCCTAAAAAGAGGGGAAGAGGAGAAACAAACCTCAAAAGGGCTTTCAGAAGGGTGGTGGGTCCGGTTTCTTTAAAAAGAGCAGGAACAAAGCGTGCCCACCCTCCATTGTCTTTCTGAAGTGGAGAAAGCTTGGGCCCACTGGAAATGATATTTGTATATGATCTCTTTGTTCTAAAATTGAAAATAGCATCTGGGCTTCGAAGGCTTGAATCTATGACTACAGAATGAGACCTCAGAATTTTAGACACCGCTAGATGACCCAAAGAGAGGGTGGCCAGCCCAGTGTCTTAAGGCACAAACAATTTATGGCAAGATCAATTAAAAATCTAATTGATCAACTCGCGGACACACCCTAAGGTTGTATCGCTGCCTGCCAGTTAGAATTCCTGTGTTTCTTGGGAGAGCAGGCCAGCCCATCAGCAACATCGGACCATGGTTTGGATGGTCAATCCTGGCCTACAGCCAGACAAAGTGTATTTTGGCAATTGCTTTCCAGGCTCCTGAACTTGATCTGCTTCTTATGAACGCCATGGGTACCCATAGGCGATAGAGAGGTCCATTTCCTTTTCCTGCTCCACAAAGAAATTCGACCGCCCCACTGCGGTCCAGTTGGCAGCCCCCTCCCTCTCCCGCTGCGCCCGATGTTTCATCATTTCCCAAATGGGTCATTGCTTTTTTGTGATGGGCTTTGAGACTTCCAGGTCAGGAGGGGGTGTTCTCCACAGGATGAAAGTGTCCCCTTTGAATATGGAAGAAGCAGAGGGCTCCGTGGGATGCCGCACAACCACCAAGGGTGTCTGGGTGTTGGTGGCCACCCTCTAGTGACTTTGCCCAGACATGGGGGGGATGAGGAAGGGGAGCGCTGGTCTTCATGGAGGTGCTGGCCACCCGTCTCCACCCAGGGGCCTCGTATAGCTGGGATGGGGAGGCCTTCAGTTTGCAGGGGTGGGATAAGATTGCAGGCTCTGTAGGCTACAACTGGAATGGAGGATGCCGCAGATTTTGATGGTGGCTGAGTGGGATGCTTACATTTTGGGGATCCTTGGCACGGAAGGCAGGGGTCTTGCCCATGTTTTTGGCAGTGGGAATGGGTATTCTGGAGCGGAGGGAGCCAGAGGGAGCTGTTTCTTCACTGGCGCCAGCTGGGGTTTGCCCTTCCTCAGTGGGTAGAAGACGTTAAGGGACTCAGTCATCTCGATGGCCAGATGGCTCCTAGGAAGTGGCTTAGGGGGCTCCTGAGTGGCCACTTGCTTAGGTCCCACCCCTGCTGTCACTGAGGTTGTCGTCTTCTTTTTTGTGGCTTTCGATGCCTTGCTTGGGGCAAGATGTTTTCCAGACCCAGCATTCTGCATCGTTAGACTGACCTCTCAGTTTGCACGGCCCTTTGCTGCCTTTTTTGCACCTCTGCCTCCATTTTTGCCACTGGCGAAGGAACTGCAAGGCTTCTTATGTGCCCCCAAAGCCGTTCCCTCCCCAGAAGTGGTGGGATCTAAGCTTTTCTTTGTCTTCCTTGCCTTCCTGTTTGGTTCCCCTTCACTTGCTGGGCTTTTCCCCCTCTTTGCCTTGCTATTGAGTTTAGGCTCATCAGGTGCCTCAGATGGTTTCCCTTGGGAGGGTCTTGAGACGGGCACGTCTGTCTTGGCTTGGGGCTCCTGGGACTGGCCTCCAATGTCGTCACAGGGCCGAGAAGGGGTTGCCAGCTTTTCCTGGGCCTGCCCGGAGTCCCTGGGCTCTGTTGGATCCAGAGAGGGAATGATACTGTCCGGAAGGAGGGGCTCCATGGAAGAGACGAGGTCCTCAAAATCTGGGGACTCAGTGAGGAGATTCTCCAGCAGCTGGATATCATCTCTTGAGCTCATAAGGAGACTTCTCTCTTGGGCAGGAGGCAGCAGCTGAGACTCCAACATTGGGTTTATTTGACCATCCCCTCCTGGAAGAGAGGGAACAAAACCAGGACCCTCAGTCAGAAGGCACAGACTCTTCCCTTGATTGCCATGGCAAAGCCTGAGCAGCTGTCTGGTTCCATCCCTGAGGGTGGAGCTCCTTCACTACCACCCCAACGATACAGTGGAGCTGCCTCCCCTCACCCGCTTAACAGAAAGAGAAAAGCAGGAGTCTCTCTTTTGAACCACTTCCTTGCGTTTCTCCGGAGAAACCCTGGTACACCACCTGCCCTCTGCTGCAACCTGGGGTTAGCCGGGTCTGAGGTTTGCCAGGAACATCTGCTTGCCGGCCTTGGTGGCACTTGGGAAATGCTAGTCCTTCATGTTTCCAGGGAAGGATGTGGGACGTGCTGTATGTAAGTGACTGGCTCTCTCCTTTTTGGGCTGAACGGGCAAAGCGAGAAGGTGAAGGTGGATTGGCCCACGTCTAATAAAGACTTTACAGCTCCCGGGACCCCTTGGGAAGACAGAACAAAACCAATTCGCCTCTACAGGTTCCGTGTGCGCTTGTTTCCCTTCTGCACTAACCGTGGGATCCTTCATGGAGTGTCTTGATATTCTCCGCAGATGCCGTGGCAGAGGAACTGGAGGGGCAAGCAGAAGAGGATTGGGAGCAGATGCTGCTCCGGCTGTTGGTCTCCACAGGCTCTCCCGGAGGGTTGGTGAGTCCTTTGGCAAGAGAGGAGGCGATTGCTCCAGAAAGAGAGAAAAGAGGATGCCTGAGCCTCTGTTCTAAGCTCGCCTAGTCCTGCCCTCTGGTAGAAGGAGGTCCCTGGGCCAACGTTCGGGGGCCTTCTCCACTGGAAGTCCCATTAAGAAGCCAGGAAGCTGGATGAGGAGCAGGCATAGCCTCCAGAAACAGCCTGCGAGAGACGCCCAGAACAGACGCCTGTGGATCTCAGCATGCATTTCGGAGTCCTGCCTGCACCCCCAATATATGTAAGCCAGGGCCCTTGTGCAGGTCAGCCACCCAGTGCCGCTCTTGCCTAATGGTATTACCCAATGGTATTATAAAAATTACAGCTTTACTCAATTTCAGAAGCAGGAAGCCTGGCTATCGTCTTTTGTTTCTCTCTTGCAGCCTCTTTGCATTCCTACTGCCGCCTTTTTTTTTTTACCGCTTATTCTGCAGCCTCTCCAAAACAAACAAACAAACAAAAAACAACCAATGGAGAACTCTTCCCTTTCTCCACCTCAACCTGTAGCAGTGTCTACATTTGAGGAGGTTTTTAAATTTTTTAAACTTTACATTACTATATTCTCTGTAGGACCTGATTATCTGAGGTTTAATAACCTTCTGTCCCATCCCCTTTAATAAAAGAAAAGAAAGTCCCCCAGGGCATCCGTCTTGTGTGTAATTTCAAAGCTGCCTCTCCTGGAGCTGAAGCCTCCCTCCTTTATATCCAAAGCCACCGTTGCTGGCTGTCAGTCGTTCCATCGGCTCCCCTGACTCTTCTCCCTAGACTGATCTCCTTGTGCTCATGTGTCCCTTTAACAAGATGTGCCAGACCCTGGAGTCGGGACCTTCTTCTTCCCACAGAGCTCTCCCATTGAGCTCCAGTCCTCCAGGTGGGGGTGTGGGAGGGGTTTGCTTCTGAAAGCAAACACATGCCCTCAACGACTAACAGACCCGGCTAGCCCTCAATGGTGCTTGAAGCTGCCGAGTCCCGGATCAGCCTACAGAGTATTTGCACTGCCAAACCCAGCTTTTTGGGGGAACTAGTTCTGAGGGGTTGGCTTAAGTTAAGCTGCAGGGAATGGGGAACGTTTGGGACCAGGAGCATAGGAGCAGGCTTGCTGCTGTTGCCTCGGGAACCCCGGAATTCTGAGAATGTTTGGGTCCGAAAGGGATTCTAGAATGGAGGGCAGTTGGCTTGAGCTGGGAGGCTGAGTGTCCGTTAAGAGCCAACGCCTAAGTCCAACGGAAACAAGCAAACCAAAATAAGCCCTTGTCAATTGTCTGCCAGGTGAAGAGTCCTCCAAAGTCAAGATTATTCTGAAGGTTTGGTGCAGAGGCAAGCTCTGGCCTGACGGAGCCCCAAGCCATGGATCAGACTCCCCTTAGTACCTTCAGAGGCCTCTTTGTCCCCTTTCCTCTCCCAGAACGAAGCTCAGGGACCTGCACAGAGCGTGTAGACCTACCTGTAGGCAGGCCTGACCGGAAAGCGGTGCCTCTCTTTCCCCTCCCCCTTTTCAGAGGTGTTGCTTTCTTTCAGTCCCTTGCCCAGGGCCTTCTGGCTTGAACCCAAGTCCCATGGAGGGTCAGGTAACAGGCCTTAGGCTTGGCCCACCTAAACCTCATTAGCATGACTGGGAAGTCCCCATGTAACTGAAGTGGCTGGCTTGTGCCTTGTGCCTGTGCAGCTGTAAAGTCCTTTCCCTTCCTGCCAATTCATTCCCCTGTGTTTCCATCTCCACTTTCATGTGTTCTACCTAGTCTAATCTAATCTAAGGCCCTTTGCTTTTTCCAGCTAAGCATCCAAAGCGTTGGCTTTTCTGGGAGCGTCTTGGGAAAACCAAGAAGAGAAAAGGTCAATTTGAACCTTGAAATGACATCATGACCTACCTGCCATGGTGAAGAAGTTGATTGGGGAAGTGTATTTTCCTAATCACAGGAGACCACTTCCAACACTCCTAACCGATGAAGCGTCTGGTACGGAGTAGGCAGTGGAATGGTGATGATGCAGAATTGTTTATGGTTGTTCTTATGGTAACCTGGGGGCAGGGGCAGGGAGCATAACCATCATAGAATATGATGATGTCATTACTCAAGATCAGCCAGGGCAACCAGGAAGAGCTAAGGCAGGAAGGGAAGACATGGACCCATTCATGTTTCTGATGGACAAGCCATCTTCACAAGTTCCTTATCCCTGTTAGTCTATTTCTCCATCCGTCTATCCATCCATTCCCTATCATCTTTGCCTTGACTTTGCAGGGGAGACTTAGCATTAGATGGCCACCTTCATCAAACATAGGTAATCATGATAAATTCTTTTGATGGGAGACCAACACAGCATGCTTTCTACTTTCCTAAAAGCCATGTTGATGTATGTGAATGACAGCTAGAAGCTACTGCACGACCAAGTCTTCTTGCTGATACTCTTTCTGTCTTTTGGTTCATGAAGTTACAGCCACTTGATGGAGCCATTGGCGTGACAGTGTGCAGGCAAGGAAGTACCTTAAACTGGAATGTTCCTGTGTCCCAGGTGGAAGCCATTTGTTCCAGTTGAGCACGCTTTCCAAAACATCATGGAGGTGAAATTGAAGAAGAGGTATGAGGCCTGGCAAGGTCAAGGAGCCTGCAGTGCCTTGCATCTTTCGATTTCTGTCATGCCTGAAGTTGGATGGGACCCTCTGGAGAACTGGTATGCTGTCACGGAGGTGCCATGAATTGGAAACCTGCATGTTGAAAGGTCCCAATTTCGCCACAGGTTCATTCCCATCCCCGTCCATACCATGGGTTTTCTGACCTCCCAAAGTAGATCTAACTGCATAGAATAATGGCCTATGTCCGGTTTCAATAGTCTTCTCCTCCCAGAAACAAATGGTGGAGGATTTAGCCCTCTGCCCCTCCCACCAGTACTTGTGGATGGTACAACTCTGTCTCTTTGTCCTTCACCTTCTAAAATCAGATGGTCTCTACTTGCATCTTTTATCTGAATTGAGAATGCTCAGTAGAAAATCTGGGATGGAACTGTGGTTTTCTAACTTCCTCCCTTACGTAGGACAAGTTTGGTGGTAAACATCTAGTCCTGGAGGGTGTTTCACAAGGAAAAATGTGGGGAAATGGGCATAGGGGCTTCTTCTGTGTTTAGTTTAACTCTAGCTCAACACACATCAGGCTCTAATACAAACACTGGGACCCTCACCTGTTTACAGCACAGCGTGGATGAATCATGGTTCCCCCTTTGCCTATCTGGGCTGCTCTCACATCTGATCCTCTAGCGAATATTTTGAGAGAAGATCCATACTTACAATGTGATATAATAAAAGGACAGAATTGTATGTTGAACTTCTACGCCATTGGCTGTGATGTACAGTAACTGCTTCTAACCCTACATCGTTCATAGCTTTGAGCTGTTGACTGTATGCCATCCATGAATTGGCAAAACCAGACAAATACAAGAGCTGGCAATGCCTTTATTTTAAAAAAATTAATCAAACAGGAGGTGAGGAGGGCAGGTGGGTGCCCTGTGCAGTTCCTCGCCAGGGCGCACTCTCCCTGCAGCGGAACACCCACCTACACACAGTATCGTCGGAAATAAAATGCCTGGGGTAAAATGCCTGTCGCAACTGTCCTCATTACCCCCAGGATTTTCATTTTTACCCCATTTGGGGTAATTTACCCCTGTTCCCTGACCACTGTCTTAGAATATGCACAGAGTACAACCCCTCCTGAGGATGACACTGCCAGATAGAGCATGACAGTCTGATCTTCACATGGAGAAAGCAGCAACCAGGGGGTGACACTAGAACTCTCTCTTTGCTCATATATTCACACACCCCCTTTTTTTGACAACTGACATGAGTCCATGACTTTATCCTTTCCATGCTGATAGGGTGTATAGAACTGCCTCCAGCCATTTTAATAAAGGGCTGTGTTGATTTGTGCTTGGGGCTAATGAAGTGCTTGGGGCCAATTAATTTTGCTAGGATTTTTGGATGCTATCAATCATGTTCTGATTTCTTTAATTTTTAAAAAAGGTTTTGGCCTATAGAGATGAGATTTTTGGAGCCACTAATCTGACCCAGAAGTCTGCCTCTTTTTGAAACCTTTTGGGATCTTTTGAAACTTTTGCCTTTTTGCCTTAAAGTACCATTAAAATATTTAGTATTTTAAAAATAGCATAAAAGTAACATTAATGATATTTTTACTTATTAAACAAAGACATATTTATTAATATGTCTTCTGTAAGGGAGATATATATTTTGTACGGTCTATGCTCATAAATTTTCAATACTAAATCACTTTAAAAAGTTTTTATCACTGAAATGTTAGATGTTCTGAGGCTACCACTCCCAGACATTATAGAAAGTTTACACATTGATCATGTCTTCTGGAAGCTACAGCTAAACATGGGAGTCACTGCTCTATACAGAGCCAAAAACTTGTTAACTGCTTTTACATAGACTTTGAGGGTATGCAATTATAAGAATTTTTATAGAAAATACAGTTCCAAAATTCTTAGCTCCCTGTTCCTACCTGGCTATTATGAGCCACAGTGACTAGTTCCTCAAGACATCCCTTTCCAGGCCAGTCAACCCAATTGTAAATTAATGCTTCCAATCTTTCATGGATAATTCATTTCAGAATAGTTTTAGAAGCTTAAAAAATGCTTTTAGCATTTGAAGCATTATAAAGCAAAACCAATATCTAACTCAAAGTGAGGAAAGGAGCTGAAATACTTTATATAGACTCTTTCTTAAGCAAAGGCTTTCACATTCAAAGTTTTTCCTACAAGAAAACTCTCCTTAGAGGAGTGCCTAGGCAAATAATCCCAGCTTTGTTTTCCACATTGAATTAGAGTGGACTTTTCTTAAATCACAACACTATGAATGACCCAACATAGAACAGAATACACAGCAGGAAAGTAAATCACCTGAGTGTCTTTTCTAGATCTACATGCCGATTGGTATTCTCAGACTTCCTTCTCTTTTTCTCTTTGAGGTGATTTCCTACTTCCTCCTGTTCTTTTTTAGCTGTACACTAGAAGATAATGGCTGCCAGCAAGCAAGCATGTATGCATGTGTAGAAGTCACCATTTGGGGCTTCTGCAAACAAAGGTCTTTGCCCCCTGCTTTATTGGGTTTCCTTAAGAAGCCAATGGTAAATCTTCATCTCGCCTTTCTGCCAGTCTTTAGATGGATTATTACTGTAGTCCGCAGTCACCAACAAGGTCATGGCACTCTGTCAGTAAAATGAAAAATAATTCTAACTGTCTTCATGTGGGTAAATTCTCCAGGGTAATGGTTAGATGTATTGCCTGGTCTTCAAAATCATAAAGGTGGGTGTCAGAGCCCAGGCACGGGGGAGCAGAATCAAACAAATGGATTAGAACCAAGCAGTTCAATTGGGGCTGGCCTTGTCATTAGTCATAAGGACACATCCACCTCAGGGGACAGATGGTAGAAGGCAGCAATGTCAGCAGCGCATATTCATTCCTAATCACTCCCCAGCCATTTACTTGTCTTGAAAGATGGGCTTCTTGTGTGCCACAATGCCTGCCCCGCATCCCAAAATCAGCCTACTGTTTCCAAGGATATCAGAGTACCCTATTCCCCTGCCAATCTAGTCAGTTTCTGTACATGGCCTGGTGAGGGGGCAGATAAACACTTTTCCTTTTGTCTCAGGTAAGTGAAACGTCTTGGGCCAGCCAGAGGTAGAAAATGTGTTGAGATTTTCATAGCCGCCAGCAGTTCTTGCATATGAGGGCCAGCCTAAAGTTGATCTCGGTGCATCTATATCACCAATTCTTCCATGGCTCTACACATCTGTTTATGCTGTCATCTGCCGTTCCGTTATTGAGAAACCAAAGAAAGAGAGACCTTTGCGTTGTAATACAAGTATGTGGATCTGAACAGAGCAGAAAAATGAATCCCCGTGTTAATGAAAGCAAGTAAAGGAAGAGCTTCCCAGTGCCATTAATAAGAGCTCAGAGATAGGAGCTAAGCAATAAATATTTTAAAATAATTAAAATATATTGCTAGTGCTGGACCCTGAGGAGGCAGAGGGCTGGCGAAATGTCAGTTGGGATGCTAAGGCAAATTGTTGTCGGAAGAATTGGATCTGCTTAAATAATAAAAAAATTATTTGACAGTCTTCCCACTATGAGGAAATTTTGTGCTCCTTATAGGGTGTGCTCTTCTGCCTCTCAAACCCAAATTACAATTAGTTTAAAAATATTTTTGATACTAGAGTGCCTAAGGTGGCTTTTTTGCTTTTGATAAAATCTGTACGAGAGAGAGAGAGGGTATAGTGTGGGAGTGTCACAGGAGCAGTTGCAGGGATTGGTGTATGCAGCCCTCTGACATCTGGAGGTTTTCCAAATATTATTTAAATGATTTGAATTTGTGCAAGCTAACACAAACAATCTGCATATTGGATCTAATTGGTAATATTTCTATTGATAAATAATATCTCCATTTGAATCAGCAAGTGCTTCTCTAAAGATGTTGTAGGAATACAAATTACAAAGTAGTAGTGAGAATATACATCCCTGTTGCACCTTTTTTTTCTTATGGTGTGACTCATATTCACTTCAACTTTTGCTGAAAAATTTTGTTGCGAGTACAGGTTGCAAATTCTACAAATATATTGTGAATCAAATCTTTGTCAACAACTCTATCATTTTCCTGTGTTGGACTTAGTCAAAGGCTTTTTTGTGCTCAATGAAGCAAGTACAAGGAATAGGTCCCCAAGATCACACAAATGCAGGAGAGGGTGTTACTAGGATGATGTCATCCACAAAAGCTTGTTATTTGTTTAAATGTTTAGTGGTCCAATAAAAGGTATCACCCTCTCTTGCATTTCATTAAAGTAAGTATTTGTTTCCAGATTCATGGCACAGCATGTTTCTCCAAGTACGCATAAAAAGACCAGCATTTGTGTCATCCGCAGTGTTGTTTGTCAATTCACTTTTGAAAGTCATTATTTCTAGACTTGTTCCTTGCCTTTAGATTTCCCTTCCTCTTGGACAATCAAGGGGAAACGTTGAAAAAAATTGCTGATTGCTCCATAATTGATTACTATATACAGTATAAGATTAACCAAATGATTAAAAAATAAATGTGGAGATTTGTTGTTTTTTTAAAACTGGTTGCTGGGTTGTTGTTTTCTGCCCAGCAATGCTGAAATGACTGGAACAATCTGAAATTAGGCCTGAGTTACAGTTTTAGGTGACCAGCTAGCCCGCTAATTGTAGTGGGCACAGGAGTCCTTCCAGGGCCATTTTCATCGTTTGCCATCATGTACTGAGGAAAAAGATAGACAAATAGCTACTGTGATTTTGGGTATGGTGAAAATTGGGAAATTGCCAGATCACAAAAGAAGGAAGTGGTCCTGATGATGTTATGTAGGATCATTGGGGCTTTAGGCAATATAATCCTATAGCAGTGGTGGGGAACCTTTGGTCTTCCAGATGTTTGAGACCACTGTTCCCATCATCCCCAGCCATCACAGCCAATGGTTAGGGATGGTGGAAGCTGTTATACAAAACATCTAGCGTGCCACAACTGTCCTTGTGGAGTTGCTACAAAACGGTACTTCTTCATTCCAGATTATAAAATTACTTGAGCTGCTCTACGTATTTTATCATGGTTATTTATACAGTCTTCACTTCTTTATTTAAATTGATAACTATATTTTTTGGATCCTTGAAAAGAAACCATTATAAAAAGATCTTGGAAATGGCATTTCTTCTCACTCGTGGGCACAAAGTCAGCAATTGTTTACTTTATTTACATTCTAAATTCATTTCAATTTTACACAATTGTTCCCTAAATAATGACTCCTGTTTAAGGAGCTGCTGTCAACTGTCATAGATCACACAGCAACTTAGGTGACTATGTGACTTTTGCAGGGTTTTAAATTTCTGGTAAAATTATATTTTTGCTATACAGTAGAAGTACAGAGAAACACAGAGGAGAGCTATAAAGTTCCCCAAACCACCCTTTAATTGATGATTAAAGTCTCAATAACTCAATCTGAGACATTTGTAGGAGAAAGAACAGAAAATGTTTCTTAGTTTATAGTTGCTTGAAATTACAGACTTGTATTTACTGCTTTCTTTACTGCACAAATACAAGCAACCAACTAAACAGATCAACAACAACAAACAACTTGTCCTACAACCAATGAAAGACTGGCATAGAACAATCAGCAGAGAGGCAGGCCTCTCTTTGAATTTCAAAAGCTAGTAGAAATGCTGCATAGACAATCACGCCCTGCCAGAAAAGTCCCTTCCAGTCACTTAGACTACAGACACCATGTGAAGTTGTAAATAAAACTCCAGCAGCAACAACTCAGAACTTCTTGTGGCTGATATGAGAGAGTACAGGGCAAGAGCAAAAGCAACATGGAAAATTATTAACATGCAGGCACGCCTTTCGGAAAAGTTGAATGATGCAACCCCTTCTCATGAAAATACAGTGTTGTAAACAATCCAGACGATTTGGAGGGGCTATTCAAAATACTCAGTGAGCTATGAATTCAGCTAAAGAAAAGTTCTGTTTATCTAGGCTCTCACATCTTCATAAATGTTGGGAATTTACGAAGGCTTTCCAAGTCGATCAGGTTTTTTAAAATCTGGCAGGCTCTCCTTTATTGTTCTTTCTGTCTTGCACAGAAGTACACAAAGCAAGAGACTTGAAAGGTAATGAGAAACAAAATGGTATTGAGGTCATCCAAAAGAAATAGTCCCCTTGAAGCACTTCTTTCACCCAAACTTATTTTCTCTTTAAATGTCATGTGAAAGACTCCACCATTATATTGAAAACTTGTGTCACGCCAGCTGATTTCCAAAACCAGGCAAGTCTCAAGGCCTGCAGTTCTTCTGCATATTCCCAGATGTGTGAGAGCCGTTAAAAGTGAGGAGCAGGCATACCAAATACATGCCAAATACATGTGATTTTTTTCTTATTTTCTCAAGACCCAAAGGCTAGGCACAGAAACAGAACATTAAGTTTTTGAGCTAAACTATGAATAGGATTAAGCCCTACACCAAACATTGCACTTGGTGTGTGTGGGACTGGGTTGCTTTGAAGATTCCCTTTCATTCTTAAAATCATGTCTATGTGACATGTGGCCAATCAGTTCTGATCCAGAGCACATTGGTGTTCCATCATGGGCTCAGTCGATCTTGTAGACTGCAAAATAGAGAGGTTGGCAAGTTACAGCATACAACTTAGACACTGTTGTCATTTTTATTAATCATGTGTTACACACTAACTTGTGATTAGTGAAGGTGAATTTTCAAAGCAGCCCAGCTGCTTTGCAATGTTTGGTGTAAGGCTTAATCCAATCCATGGCTTAGCTCAAAATGTTAGCATTCTGTTTCCATGCTTAGCCTTTGGGCCTTGTGAAAACGAGAAAAATCCAAATGCAGGGCGCCTTGTGGCTTACACAGGCCAACTTCCATGTTGTCCCCCATATCGTATGCAAGTCCCTTTTGTGCCATGAGAGCTTCAGAAGCTGTATCTAAAATCAGCAGAAATATTCTTGAAGCTGTTTACAGCTGCTTTCCAGCAGGTGTGGTTGCTAAACTGCTGAAGATTTTCTAAGGCAAAAAGCAATCACATCACAGCGCTCCTGGTGATCTCTGAAAATATGCAAGGAAAGGTACACAGGCTCTTACCTTTTGTCATATATTGTTTTCTTTGCTACCAATTTATGTCACCCTAACAGCAAGAGAACCTCTATCACAACAGCAACCAAAATTTGGCTCTCTGTGCACTGTTCACTGGGTTTCATGACATCTGAGAAACATTATTACAGATTAATTCATGAACCATGAGGAACTGCAGGGACATTAAGAGACCCGTGCCAAATATCAAGAGGAAGCTGTTGTGATGATTCTGCCCATTCTAGCCAGCTGCATATATATGTACTGTATATATAAATAATAATAACAGATTTATATGTTGTATGGATGTTGATCCATGACTAGTAAGCATGCATAGGCTGAATGCTCATATGATTGGCAGATCAGTGACAGAAAGTTGAGTGCAGGACTGAATGCTGGTAAATTGGTATGTTTGGGATGTGAAGTGGCAGTGAGTCTGTCTTGGGGTAGTCAGTAGAAAGGAGTTTATGAGAGAGAATGCTGTATGAATTAGTTAATTGTGAGTTTTGGACAGTAGGGTGTGTGTGTTAAAACCGTAATAATAATACAGTAATAAAAACTGTATGCCATGAAGTCAATTCTGACTTCTGGTGATCCTTTTCAGAGTTTTCCAGCTCAAGAATACTGTACTCAGGAATGGTTTATCATTTCATTTCCCAAAGATTATATATACCATATTGTCCCGAGTATAGGCCACACTTTTCCCCCTTAATGTACAGTATGTCTTTAAACTAGGGGTGCAGCCTACAATCTGGATGCACCCCCCCCCAAATAGCACCAAACTTTAATGGTGCGGCTTATAATCAGAAGCAGCCTATACTTGGAACAATATGGCATTTTGATTGTTTTACGCTTTGTCTTAAATGTCTGTGAAATTTTCTTCCTTCCATTTACCTATGTTTTCCAAATAAATTCCTTTTGTTTGTTCCTGAACAAAACTCTCCTCTTTATTTCATTTTAAGTGTCATTAAAAAGGATATTTAGCAGGCTAGAAATAGTAGACAAATTAAACAGTGCCAGAAGAAAAAAGTTACATTTCTTCACTCAGCAATTAAATACAGTATAATATATATGTGTAATATAACACCAGTTGGAGCAAGGAGAAAATAGCTGGGTGGCACAGTAAAAGGGGAACCCCAAATACTTCAGAGAGGTTTGTGAGTGTTCTTGAGCTAACACTTAACGTAGTGGCACTAAGAAAAAGGTGGCTAGATTTAGAGTGAAGGTGGCACATGTGTGTGAGAGTAGAAGAGAAACCATATTGTACTTTACTCCAGATTGAATACATTGATTTTTTTTAAGGGTGCAAAAAGCCTGAATTCTGGTACTTTGAAAATACCATTATATCATTGTTGTTATGTGCCACCAAGTCACCTATGGCTTATAAAAACTTTATGAATGAGAAATATAGAAATTTTACCTGTAACTCTGGTTCTTCGAGTGGTCCTCTGTGAATTCACACTCTGTGCTCGAGCAGAGCAGTCTTGGAAACTTTCACAGCTTTAAGCACTTAGTGATGGGACCTCCTCTACACCTGGCTATATAACTCCGCCCCCGGAGGAGACCTACTTGATGCCACGACAAAAAAGCAGCAGGAGGATGGAGCTCTATATCCCCTGGGCTGAATTCTGACCTGTTTGGGACAATCCAGGGTGTCAAAACCACCCCGTAGAGGTGGTGAACTGGGGGGGGGAAGCCTGTTGATCACGGGGGGATGGCGGTCATCCCCGTTTGATCCAGGAAACTCCCCAATCAGCCAACAGGCAGAAACAAGCAGCTAGGAAGCTTGCTTGCAAGTCGTCAGCAGCTGGCAATAAGAGAAGCAACAATCAGCTATTCAACATCAGTGTTCTTATCGGGTGAGATATATTTGTACAGCTAATTGCTTATGATTACCCCTGAAGAAGACAATTCCTATATACAGGAAAAAATAATCTTCTATCAATCTCATCATTCATAGAGTGGCAGAAAATCTGGAGAGAGGGATAGTTGATGCAAAGAAAATAATTTAAAGATTAATGGGACATTAACTACTAATTTAAATACATTTAAAATATATTTTAAGAATATTAAAATTTGGTGTTATAAATGTCCCACCCAGGTGTCAGTAATGCATGCCAGGTCAGAACCCTCATCCAAAATTACATCATGGATGAGGGCAGTCTTATTTTATACTGTGTTCATCAACAGCATCGTGTGGAGGGTTTGCTGATATGCTCACCTGATATCATCTGGTTGGGGTAGGACTAGAAGAGGGGATAGATATAAGATATCTAACCTCTCTTCTCCTATGTGGGCATGTTCTACCCCCACTGCCATTCCTTTCCCTATCCAGAACCACTTCAATGGTTGCCCCCTCCAATGTCCTCCCCCCTTCCTGTTCCCTCAAATCCACTATTATGAATATCTTAAATTATTGATGTTTTCTTCCACCATTTTATTCCTGCTCTAATTTGCCTCCATCAGTTTGTCTACTGACACTATAGTTGTCCGTAACTGTTGATTGTACTGTATATCTATATTTTTATCTTTATAACTATGCTGGGGGTGCTCAAGCCTAGCTACCACTTACAAGAGGAAACAGAGCAACATCCCCATCTCCATCATGCTGCCTAACAAGCAAAGAGAAACTGATTCAGCTCAGGATCACTGTCTCCCACTGCCTATGCAACAAATACATAAGAACTGTCTTCCCTGCTTTCTGACTTCTTTCCAGCAATGGGAGGTTCTGGTGGTGATAATGATAAGGTTCGAATTGAATCCATCAATATCTATATATCTGTCTATACAGCATTTGAAATATTATTTAATAAAAGGAACTCAGTTGCATTTCTAGTTACCATAAGGTATCCAGTCTATCATTATCATTATTATTGCTCTGGTCACAAAAGCAACACTTTTTTTCTGTGCCTTTTAAGGCACTGCCTTGCTGTTATGCTAAAAAAAAATGGAAATCGTCTCTCATTTCCTCTACTCAACAAATCTGATTTTGCACCATGGAAATGAAAAAAAAATCCTTTGTCACTTAGGATTTAAGGGTAGCTCAAAGACCAAACGGGACATACCTCACCCTAAAATCTGGGTGTGTGTGTGCTTCCCCCCCCCCGCATTATGAGCTGTCTATGTTTGAAAATCCATGTGGAAATACTCATCAAATGCTTTAAAATGTTCTTTTAGAGTACCTTTTGAAAATAACTAGAAAATCTTAGTCATTAACCAAAATTATGGATTTCTGAAATGTACCTTAATTACATTATTACCCAGAGAAATAATTAGTTACATGTAACTATGATGCTTGTAACTATTTGCTCTCAATATCTCTTTGCTTTGTCTCTTGCTGCCCATTTAGTGTGTTGTGAGCCACATCAGGTGGAAGTCATACACAGATACATCTGGACATAATGTATGTGGAACAATGTATGACTAGCACATTAATTTTAGGAAGTCTGATAAGTTTGTGCTGGAATGCAGACAAAATTACTGTCTTCCTTACCTTAAGCCCCAGTATACCTGATTGCCAGATGCTGTGGGCAAAGTAAGTATGGCTGAATTAATTCATAACCTTTCGGTGATCTTCCCTTCTCTCTGGCCAGTTTTACAACAGGGACTGCATCACTACAGGGGTTCTTTGATCAATGAAGCCTATACGTATCAAGATAAAACCCGGGCTTGAGCATAGCCTTGACAACATTCTTTATATAAATGTGTGTGTGTGTGTGTGTGTTTGCCTCTTAGGAAACGTAAGATATTGATCCTAATGGTATAAGGCTGAGGGAGGTAACACTAAACTACCACACCACACTATATTGCAAAGATCATTCTTAAAGTGATCAGATCGTGCCCTCCTTTTGTCTCAAATAACCAATACATGTTGCTGCTGCTGCTGCTGCTGCTACTACTACTAATCATCATCATCATCATCTCTGCCCATTGAACAATACATGCAAAATACACATGGCAAAAATATCCGCTCTGCCCCCAACTGGATAGCGCATCATGCAGTTGTCAGGAAAAAACAATGAAATAGATAGAGAGGAACACGGGAACGACAGCAAGACAAAATGCTCTGACAACAGTTTTTCAGTATATGTTAAACTGTTATAAAATAGAATATTCTATAATGTGTTGCAAATGGAAAGCAAGAGTAAGTGGACACTAAAGATTGCCAACAGGTGATCTTTACAATAAAGTGCATTTGAAAGGGGAGAGATACTTTTGTTTTCTGGGGTTTATACAAGAAAGGGGGAAGGGGGAGATAAGATTTAAAAGTAAAAGAAGATAGCAGAAGAATTGTGTATGTTAATATAGGGAATATAACAATTTTTACCTATAAGCCTTGTCATGAAAGATGGGCCTGGTGGCTGTGAAGAAAATAACAGTAGAGTGTAAGTATTACATTTGGTAATGACTTAAGAAACGTAGGCTTATATTCAATCCATTTATATGGGTGTCCATCATACGTATACATTTTATACCAGCTGTTTCCCTCTGTATTCTTGATCTGTAATGTTTCTGTTCTAAATAGCAACTTCTGTGTCTTCTTCAATGTTCTGGTAGATTGAAATGGTTGGAGACAGGTTTCTCTGTGTTGTGGTTTCTGATGTCCAATTTGTAACCACTGACCCGTTTCTGTAGAGATTGTCCTCTTTGTCCTATGCAGAGTGCAGAGGGGCATTGTTGTCGAAAGATCACATTAGCTGAGGAACAAGTGAATATGCCTTTGATGTAGTGTGTGGCATTGTTAGGACCTGTAATTGTGTTGCCAGAATATGTGTGGGCAGAATTGGCATTTGGGTCCGTGGCAGGGTTTGGTCCCCCTGTCTGTGTTGTTGTTTTGTGGTCTGTTGTGTGTTAGTAGTTGCTTGAGGTTGGGGGGTTGTCTTCATGCAAGTATGACTTTGGAGAGTGAAGTGTTCTCATTGAGGATGGACTGGAAATTTTTAAAGATACTGTATGTGTGAGTGGTTTCAGTTGTGGACTGTAAATGACAACTAGCGGTGTTCTGTCATTTTGTCCTCTGGGTCTGTCTTCTAGTAAGTTACAAGTTGTCTTGTAGTATGCATCTTCCTTTATTGATTTGTTCCTTAATCATATGTAGTCTGAGGAATGCATTTTTTAGGTTCTTGTGGTTAGAGTCTCTATCCTGTGGGACGAAGCAGATGTGATTGTATCTGAGGGCTTGGCTGTAAATGATGGAGTTTGTTGTGTGTCCAGGATGGAAGCTGGAAGAGTGCAAGCTGGTATATTGATCAGTGGGTTTTCAGAACAGCATGGGGCTAAGATGTCCATATTGTAGTTTCACAATGGTGTCTAGAAAATGCAGCTGTTGCATAGTTTGTTTCAGGGTGAAGGTGATGTTTGGGTGAAATTTATTGAAATCATGGTGCAATTGTTCTAGGGATTCCTTTCCATGGATCGAGATCAGAAAAATTTCATCAATGTACCTCAAATAGAGGAATGGTGTGTAGCAGTTAGGAAAACATTGTCCCAGGCCAGCCATGGATAAGTTTGCATATTGTGGGGCCATGCGAGTGCCTGTTGCAGTTCTGTTGAGCTAGAGGTAGTTTTTGTTGTCAAAGGTGAATTTGTTGTGTGAGCACAAAGTCACAGAGGGTGGTGATTATGAGGACTTCTTGTTTTGAATGGTGTTCGTGATAGCTTGTAGTCTATCTTTGTGTGGGATGTTAGTATAGAGTGCTCCTACTTCCATTGTAGCTAGGATGGTGTTGTCAGGAAGGTTGTGTGTGGACTGAGGTTTCTTTAGGAAGTCTGTGATATCTCTTACATAGCTAGATGCATTGGTGGCATAAAGTTTGAGGATATCCAGGAACTTTATAAGTCATAGAATAGGTACGTACTGTCTGTTCTGTAAAGGCAGTCAGACCATTGATTTTTTAAAAGCAATATACTGTATAGCTATTGTTATCCTAGGTCCTATACATCTGGTGACAATTTATTGCTAAAAGGCATCTACAGGGATCCCAGCCAGGCCTCTTTCTGCAGAGTGATGAGAACATAAACCGGTGCCTTGATGCCTTTGTTTTTCTCTGACCTTGCACTCCATCTTGTCTTGCTGGTACTCCCCTTTCAAAGAGAAGGACCTTTGACCTTGACAACATGGCCCTACTTTTCTAACTTACTGCTTCCTCTCCCACACCCAGGTCTATGCTTGGAGGAGAGTTCTAGGGAATTCACAAGCTTGCTTTGTTTGTACATTTTTAAGGATCCAGTTACCTAATCCAGAATTTTGTTTCTATTCTGGTTGCAAGGCTAATTTTTTTTCCTATAGCTGTATAAGACAGTACAAATTAGTACTCATTTTTGGTCCTAAAACAAGGTTGTTATAGAAGAGTATAGGAATACTAGCCAGAGTAAGCTTATTGTGGTATTTTCCACTTGAGAGATCATCATCACAGATGTCAGGGAAAAGGATCATATCCTATTTCTTCACCTTCAGCCCTTAGGCAACCATTTAGACAGTTATTTCAAACCATGTTGTAGAAATACAAAGTCTAGAAATAGACTTAATATTTTTTAAAATAGTATTTCGCTTACAACAGTGCTACCAGAGTTCTACACGTGTCCATTGTGTCCAAATGGGACCAGAACGCTTAGCCCTGCTTCTTCCACCTTCACTTTCAACACAAAATTTTGACAAACTGAAGAGGGCGAGGTGTTAGCTGCCACTAACATGTTCCATGTAGAGCATGTTACAGTAATCTAGCCAGGATGTAACTAAGGCATAAGGTATATAACTCACCATGGCCAGAACAGACCTCTCCTGGAACAGGAGCAAGTTGGCACACTAGTTTTAATTGTGCAAAGGCATTCCTGGCCAGTGCTGAAACCTGGGCATCCAGGCTCAAAGCTGAATCCGGGATTACCCCCAAGATGTGCACCTGTGTTTTCAGAGGGAGTGTAACCCCATCCAGCATAGGCTGTGCCCCTATTCCTTGATCTCCTTTTTGATTGACCTGGAGCACTTCTGTCATGTCTGGATTAGCCTTCAATTTATTCAGTCTGATCCAGTTCATTACTGACATCAGACACTAAACTAGAGCGAAAACAACTTCCTTGGATTTAGATGGCAAGAGTTGTGTGTCATCTGTATACTGGTGACACAGAATGCCAGAATTCTGAAAACCTCTCTCAGCATTTTCATGTAAATGTTAATTGCCTCTTTCGTTCCCTCAGATTTTATACTATCTTTGCCCAAGGAAGAGGTCTGGAGAATTCTCAAGCTTCGCTTGTTTGTGATTTTTTAGTCATGCAATAAATGTATTACTCCACTGAGAATTTTATTTCTAGAGAGTGATCACATCAAAAATTGTGTTGTTGTTGCTGAAACATCACTCTCTATAACAAAATACTGGGGAAAGGGGCAGGGCATTGTCTTTCCAGGATAATGGCAATAGGCATAGGTAATGATTCTGATCACCATGAAGCCATTCGTGTTGACAAATACATTTAAACACCAGCTATCTTGCATTAGCTGCTACAGTGGTATTAGTACTGACACAAATAGCATGTGAGGTCAGCTTTGGTTTACTTCTCTTGTGCAGAATGCTGTGCTGGTAACAGTAAGTGGTCCTTGCTTTCTTCTACTTGATTAATGAGGCATCTGTCATGTTGCCACCATAATCCCGATGGCCTAGATCTGACCTCAGACTCCAAGGTTTTTCTGATTTTTATTATTATCTGCAAATGACAGTTGTAAGTGAATACTAGTGACCTTTCATTCCCCCTTGCTGCAGAGTAATGAAATAGCTCTGCTTGTTCTAAAGCCCATGCTAACCAACACTGTGTCCTTGTGTTCCCATTGGCATTGCTTCTAGATGGTTCACATTCTCATTAAATGTGGTGAGCATATCACATGGGACATGGAGCATAGTCTGAAATAGAAATGTGTCTTCTCTAAGAACAAGATACAAGACAGGTGGCTTCTGGGGAATTTGCAAACTACAGCCCACTGGAGATTGCCAGATATAGCAACAACCCTTGTCTCCTAAAATACAATGTTCTCTTCTCCTCGGTTAGCAATGAAAAGGAGCATGAAGGGTTTGAGCCAAGGTTCAATTCTAAATGGCGAACTTGCTCCCAAAGCAGGCAAAGTACTATTAAAATAAAGCATGATTCTGAAATGTCCAAAGTGTTGGTCTTTTCCATCGGGTGACCACAGCTAAGCAATGTACATAAATAATTGTGGGGCTGGGCTTGCCAACAACAAAAAGCAGTTTATAGATGTTGTTAGAAGAGACACTTTCCCTCTTACATATGAGCCGGTCCATCTGTTAATATTTTTACTGGACATTGCCACCTTTTGAGGTTAGGCAGGTAGCTACTGGAAAGAAAATCTTTAGCCACTGTGGATGTCGCCAATCTAGACTGAGGAATTCTGGAAGCCATAGGCCAGAAGAGGAATGTTCTCCACGTCTGTTACTGCAGGGAGGGCCTTCTCAATGGTGACACTCTGCAAGCTGGCAGCAACAATTTCAGTGGACCTGGGCCATGGACCCTTGGGTTTATCCAATCACGTGATAAGCTTATACAAAAATATTGGGAACTTAATAGTAGCAGAATTCAGTGATTTGGTGCTGAGTTTGTATTTAAGAAAAGAAAATGAATGTTCTGAGATCTAGTAATTAGAAGAAGAAACTTTTCAGAAATTGTTTTTGGGGATCCACAGGGACAAGATGGGGAAAAAAAAATCTAAGTTCACAAATACCTCTAGAGCTGCCTTCCATTAGGTCACTGTACTAGCAGCCATTATGGAAGAAACATGTGGTTGTCTTCTTTTAGGCTAGGAAGGAAGTACTGTACAGTAAAGCTTATGAATATCCATCTATATGGCTGCTTAGGGCAGAAACAGACATTACAGATAGCCCATGATTAGAAGAGTAAAACTCTCAACTCATTAAAGTATATAAGTGTACAGCAGGTGCATCTCTCACCTCTGGGAGTATACAGATTAGTTTGTTTTGCTTGGTAATTGGTCTTCTGGGCATCAGTGCAGGATTTCTCTGAAGTCTGATGTTACAAACCCAAAATGATTGTAAGATTAACATGCTTGCTGGCCTTGGAAAGACAGTGAGAGGTACAGTACCTAGCTTTGACTGGGTACCTTCCTATCTATCTATCTGTCTGTCTGTCTGTCTGTCTGTCTGTCTGTATTTATTGATTGATTGATTGATTGATTGATTGATTGATTGATTGATTGATTGATTGATTGATTGATTGCTGCTTGCTGGTTAAGATTACCCATCACAAGGATTGGTTTTCAGCTTCAAGTGGTGTTGATGCTGGAAGCCAAATCTACCTGTTTCCTGTTTTTTACCACCAGGCTGAGATGTTACTTGCTCTCTCAGGTTTTTAATAGCTTTGAGATTGTTCTTAGATTCTTTGTGTCTTCTCCAATTAAAAAAAATCAAACCTTTTATTATTTCTTATTTTAATTTTAGTTGTTTACTGTTCTAATTGTTTTTAAGAGCTCTTTGGAACTTGGGGGAAGGGTTTTAGTATGTATGGCCTCTTGCAGATGGAACATTTCAAAGTATTTTTTTCCTGCCGTCCACACAATGTTACGTTTTTCGTAGTTCAAACTCTGGCTGTAGAGGCTTTTTGTCTACTCCTGAAGGCATGGGTTTTGTTGTTTTGTTATTCTAGGGTGGGGTGGGGAATGTAGTTCAGCATTGTGGCAGTCCTCCTCATCAGAACTGATCCTTCCTTCCTTCCTTCTGCCTTCTAAATGTATGTACATGAGAAAAACATTTTTTAAAAATTATTAAAAACAAATTTTAAAAGAGTTGCCTGGCCAGCAGCTTTCCATTCCTCAATACTAAGATGCAATACCTTGCAATGTCATGGAGAACTGGTCCTTGTGATGTCGCATGATACCGACCCTCACATAAGAATTGCAGCATTAAGGGGAGGGGGAAGAGTGAGAAAGGCAATATAGATTTCCTGCACTACCTGTTAAACAGAAATTATTTTCATAAAACCCACATACATCATAATTATATAGTTGTGTGTCTATGTTATTGTGCAGCAAATCAAAACATTTTCAACCTTTTGCCCATGGCCACAAACAGAGCATTAAACAAGTATAGGCCAAATCAGGATTGTGTAAATCACATAAGGTTGTGTGTGAAGAATTGTGTCCAGTCTGTAGCCCCCTTCAAATGTGACAGGGGGTCCCAGGAACCCATGTGCCCCATTCCATCTCATTGAGAATCTTGACTGCTGTCATTGGTGTTGTTAACATCCAGGCTGCCCTTGTTATGTAAAGTTTGGCGTTTGAACCATGAAGCACATTATTCCACATTCATAAATTGCAGGGTTTGCTTTATTTTTTTTAAAAAAAGAATCAAATACTTTTGTGTTTAGCTAGTGAGTTCTGGTGCAGTTTGATTGCTGGGAGGAGGCAGACACCTGGTATTAAATTTACTATTCACAATCAAGGTTTCCTTCCTTCAAATCAAATCAAGAGTGAGGCAAATTTCCCAGAATCCTTCAGCAAGCATGAATTATAGCTCAAAAAAAGAGAGGCACATTTCCAAGTTGTGTTTGATCTTCCTTCAGGCATTAAACCTGAACAGAGTATGTAAACACGGCTAAATGATCATGAATGTGATCATGGATGCTGACTATATTCTCTATAGCCCCATGTGATCCCTGTGCCCCCCACTCTTCCTGCATGCAGGGCACAGTCTGAAAAATAATAGGATCTCTCTTCAGACTGAGGGGTGTAGTTGCTGTGCAGAGTCAGCAAACGAAGCCCACACAGTTCCAAGCCTCACACCATGACTAGGTACCATATCTAGGCTTAACATTCAGATTTTGGTATCCTCAGTATTAATTTGAAGTAAATAGACCAGTTTGAAATAAATGCTAGCTTATGGGCTGGCTCTGTCACTGGGCAGAGTGAAGCAACTGTCTCAGTGAGCAAATAACTGGTGGTGGTGGTAGAATACCGTATCTATTCCCTGTCTGTTTTTTCTGAGCCCCATCTCAGACATTTCCCTGTGCTGGAGGACAGAGCAGTGTATGTCACTTATTCAGTGATGCACCCATAAAACAGTCTGGAATGGGATTGGGGTGAAGAGCACCATACTGTCCTTTGTGTTCGCCAGCAAAATGTCTTGAGCCTGCTCCTCTATAAAAATAAATAGCTGTTGTAATAAGAAGTCTGGTTGACAATCACAATTATTGTTCTATTTATGCATGTCTTTTCTGTTAGCTTTTGTAGATGGGAAGTCTGTGCACTTTCATACGGAAAAGTGACATGCAAAATGCTGTGGCAAATCCTGTTTACATGGTTTAAATAAATAAGTGGTAAGTGGCCATGCAGACTTGGTAATGTGATTTAAGAAATGTGTTTGATCTTGGTATAACATATTCTGAATCTGTACCAACATACTTTGACCTACCAATGTGATAGAATTTCACAAAGTGAAACTTTATCTCACTGCATTCCCAAATGCAGATAATGCATAAAACACAGAATGAACAAACAAGCTATTTAACATACAGAATGTTTTTGGAGCAGAACAGATACATGTTATGTAGCTCTGTGTGCATTAACAATAATGGGAAGGAAATCAGTGGCCGATTTTTAATTAATAGAAGTTCAAATAATAGTGGAGCCAAAGAACTAAAATGAATCTACAACAACTTATTAAAGTCTGGACAAGATGGATTCCTGAGAACACTCTTCCAGTGTCTTTGTATCACGATAGCTTTCAGAGGGTCGCAGTAAACCATACAAATAGCATGTCATTAAAAAGTAGAAGCATGTTAGTGTACCAGCAATGCATCATGGAGTTTTGTGCCTAAGTGATTAGACTTGCAAACGAAAATGATATTTACCTTCTTATGAGCAAGCTCAAAAGAAAGCAAGCTATTCTGCAAGCTCTCACAGTGTTAAAAAGCTGTATTTCAGCAGTTAAACAATTTCTGCTTCTATTGGCTTGCTATCTAGTTTGATTCTGACACTTGAGGTTTCCCCTTCCTTATTCAGTTGTCTTAGGAATTGTCACAGTTAGAGATATGAAATTTGCCATGAGAAGGCAAGGTGGTGCCCCTTCCCACTGCATATACAACAGGATTGTTTGTTGAGCCTTTCTTCAAGATTCACATGGGGCAGCAGCTTCCACTGTACCTAAAGGCAGCAGTTAGCTAAAGTGGTGACTGGCACACCTCTCTGTCCTCCAACATTTTGCCAACCTCCAGTATCTGTTGCTTGAAGTCACATTTTGACTAGTGATAGAGCTGGCGCTACAGAGTACTGGTAGTCCTCTAGTCTCAGGCAGAGATTTTTCACATCAGCTACTCCTTGATTTGTATTCGCGAAGGTGAATACTCCTTGATTCTTTATTGTTATTATTATTGCAACTAGAGGTGTCAAGGATTGGACCTGGGTTTTTCTGTGTGCAGAATGGGGGCTGATCCACTGAGCTACATTCCCTCTGCAGATCCTGAATTTGGAAGACCGCTGGATCTCATTATGGGATCAGAATGATGATCAGTACAGGGATTGGTTATCAATCTGTTCCCACCATGGAGCTGAGCATGGAAAAGTTATTTTTTAGGACTATATCTCTCGGAACGCCTTTGTCAGTAGCCATATAGGGTTGGAAATTGGGAGACTTGTGGTCCAAAAAGATACATTTTCCAAGCTCTGCTTTAGAGGATGAAGTGCAACTGCAAGTGCAGTTACATTAGTTTAAAAAATGAGCTTTGAATCAGGTTTTGCATGTTTTAAATCAATGTATGAGAAGGTGGCAACACAAAGTACATGGAAGCATGGGGTGTTTTTTTTAATCAAAAGTGAATTATTTTACTCTTCTGCCAGAGAGCTGTTTATTCTAACACAGATGTCAAATCAATTTGTTTTCAGTTGTTTTGGCATATGCATACACTTCTGGCATTGATAAATGGTGTCTGTTGCCTTGTGATAGCTGCCTCTCACAGCCACTAGCTGCTGCTGATGAGTTATTTTTAATCTCCCCCCCCTTTTTTTTTAAAAAAAATTATTTCTTGCTGTCTGAAGTGGTGATACTTTGACATGGCATGACAGAAAATTTCTTTAAACGATTGGACTGCAGGCTGAGGGGAGAAAGTGATCCTTCCTTCCCTGTGTGTTGGTCTCTCCTCTGCCTGTCTGTCACTCCCTTGTAGCAGCTTTCAGATATAGTCTGGGGAGGGAGGAAAAGTAAGTAGGAGTAAGGCTCTTTGTCTATGAGCTGCTGCAAGGGAGGGACAGGCAGAGGAGAGACCAATACATGTGCCAGGAGACCGGGGGGGGGGGGGGCTTCTAGGCTTGGGAAAGAATGAACGCTTTACCCCACTCAGTCTGCAGTCCAACCTGTTAATTTTTTTGTCATGTTATAGTATTGCTATTTCAGATAGAGAGCAATTTAAAAAAAGATTTAAAATAAACCCAAAGCAGCAGTAATGAGTGCCCATGAGGGAGCCAACACAAGGGCGAGTGGGAATTAGACAAAGCCTCAAATGCACCGATTCTAAAGTGTAGCCCCTTCCACCAATATACTGTATAAGATAGTTTAGAAATGGAGTAAAAGTTTTCCCAAGAGGACACACCCACCAACCTGAAACCCACATGACTGCCATGTGACTTTAAATCAATTTCAGAAAAAACACTCCATCTCCCCGTTTATTTCATTAGCGTAACCCTGCCCTGTGTCTCCTTTCTATTGCAAAAGGCTTCTGTGGCAGCTGCATGAGATACATAACATGCAGTTTTACCACATTTTGTTACTCAAGACTAAATGCCTTAAGGCCCTGTCTGTATTGAGATGACTCCATGCCAGTAAGAGAGGCTTAAACTTTCTGTCTTAGCCATGACCCCTGTAAAATTTGCCCCTTGAAAAAGAAGAAAAAGCTCCATTGGACCCAGGAGTATTTTTTTTTTCCCTTTCCTTTTCTTGTAGCCCTCATGGAAGTAGGATTTAAGTGGAAAAAACCAAGTGGAGGAATACATTGACCCTCCACCTACCCAAAAAGAGTCATTGCAATACTGTTTCCTCTGATGTAAACAAGCAAGCAAACAAACAAAACATCCTGCTGAGGCTTACCTGCAGATTAGCGTACATATTGTATTTCATGTTGCATGCAGTTTGGTCCTCATAACTTTTGTGCCACCTCTGCAAACAAAAATATAAGATATTTGCCTGCAGGATTGACTATAGAATTTTTCTTCTCTCTCTTTTTTTTTTGTTTTCTTTCCCTTTTTAAAATTTCAATTTACTTTTGTAATCTATCCTTTTATGTTAAATCTGCAAAAATAAAAATAAAAAAGGGAATATCACAGAACCGTTAAAGGTAGAAACCTTCACATTTCTACCAGATAACACAATGAACACTGTCTGAATGCTATCTTCACTCCCTTGGTCTCTGGTAAATCGACTTCAAGCAACCTTTTTATTACATCTGTAACACTGTTTTTCCTGTACAAGCCAGAGGCATTGTTCCTTGACTTGATTCATGAACTGGCTGAGATTTTACTGCTCTTATAAACCTGTCCTTCAAAACATTACAGCGGCTACTAACTTTTCAACCAATTATTGTCCATTTGGCACAGTTTAACAGCAGCACTGCAAAGTGTTTCTGTTAGTTGATTTTATGGAGTTAGCACCTGTTAACCTCTTGATTTTATTCTTGTTATACAGTATTTGACTTTTCTTTTTAGCTCCCTCCTCTTCCTCCTGTTGGGCTGCTATTTTCTGTTGTTTGAGACTGGAGATTCCAAGACCACAGAAGAAAGCAAGCAACATACTGAAGAGCTAAGGGCATGAGTTCTTCACTATTTTGAACTGCACTAGAAGCTGATGGAACAAGATGATGAAAAGGCAAGCATGAAAATGGAACGCAACACCCTGCCGTGCAGTGTGTACTGGAAAACCACACTAATTTGCACTGATTATCATTAAACAAAATTAATTGTAGCCTTCCAGGAAACAGTTCAGGAATTATCAAAGATTGTTGGATTTTGAGCTGGTGGAAGGCTCCAAATTAGATAAAAGGAAGAAAAAAGTTTATTTTAGTAAATCCATCTAGAGATAGAGAGATTAAGGTAGGATGCTCCAGCTTGCTGCATGCCTGGGGGAGATAAAAACTGGAAATGAGAGAGGGAAGAAATGAAGAATGTCTTAGCCCTTAGTCAATTAAGAAACACATCAGGCAAACTGAGAAAAAGGGAAACTATTGCCCTTTTCAGGCACAAAAGTCTTAGAGCAGACATGGTTGTTCTCTATATCCAAAGCTCCATCTGTTTTGGTGGCAACTGCCATTCCCATATTCTGCCCAACAGCAATAGCCTGGAATAACATTTGATCCAGGGTACAGGCAGGGTTGTGGTGGTGCTGCGGGTTAAACTGCAGAAGCCTCTGTGCTGCATGGTCAGAAGACCAGCCATCGTAAGATCAAATCCACACGACAGAGTGAGCTCCCATCGCTTGTCACAGCTCCTGCCAACCTAGCAGTTCGAAAGCATGTAAAAATTCGAGTAGATAAATAGGTACCACCACGGTGGGAAGGTAACAGTGTCATTCCGTGTCTAGTCGTGCTGGCCACATGACCACGGAAACTGTCTATGGACAAAACTCTGGCTCTATGGCTTGGAAACGGGGATGAGCACCATGCCCTAGAGTCAGATATGACTGGACTAAATGTCAAGGGGCAGCCCATGGACTGAGACAGGGTGTGTGTGTTGAATCACAACTTCATATTTCAGGGCAAAGTGTCCCCTTCCTTAGACAATTGGCTCACCTTCATTCAGGATACATGGAGGAGGTGGAAAATGAAGGACTGGCCTTCACTACAGTTTTAATATATGTTCTGCTGCTTCAACTGACAGCAACAGGAGAGAAAAACCTTAAAAGAAAGGAGGAAACCATGCTAGTGTCTCTGCTAGTACTAAAACTTCCCCTTAAGAAACTGTTGGAGAATTTATCCTTCCCCTATTGAAATTCCACAAAATTGTCTCCCTAGCCCTGATTTATCTGGCCATAAATTCAGTGGGCCATTCAAAGAGGTCATTTGTGCACATCTCTAGTTAAATCATGGCATTTGCTGAATGTGTGGCACTGTCTCCTGCAAAAGCCATGGCAATTAGACTTCCTAAGAGCCTATTAATTTTTACTTTTGTCCCCGATATTTGTTAGAAATCTGCTACACCATGAAATCTGATACTGACCTTAATACCAACACACCAATAAAATGTCCAGATACTATACCATTGCTGATATACATTAAGTTAATCATACTAGAGTCCCATTGATTGCCAGAGATTTCAACGTGTAGTTAAATCTTCCTTTGAGATCAGTGAGGTTTTAAAATGATTGCCTTGGGATGCTTCCATGCCTCTCTTCTTTATTTGTTTTATGGAAATGCTTTCAATCAGTACTTTTTCTTTCCTTTGGCTTATTTCTGTTTTGCAAATTAGCACCTGCTTTCCTTTGCCCCTTGCTTGTCTGAAAAAAAAAATCTTCAGAGCCTGTGCAAATATTCTCTGGTAGAGTTTTGGTAGACTGAGTCATCTCAAAGTATATGAAGATAATTTTATATCTCTCTAGACATGATTATTTCATAGCCTATACTGGTACACCCAGACCAGTTCTGGTGATGATTTAGATGAATTCCCTTGGCTGCAATAGTTAGATAATGTTCAGTCCACTTATGTTCCAGTTATTCCTTATTCCACTCACTCTGGACCTTGGAAATAACTTGTTAAAAGTCATGTTAGCTCAGAATGTATCCTGTTACAAGGGGTAGTGCAGAAGCAAATTTGGAAGGGCAGGGCCTCTTCATGAGAGTCCTTTACATTCCTTACTTCCAGCAATGTTCCTCTAGCAAGCTCTTGTTCTTCCCAGTGCTTGGAGCCTGCTTTCAGCAGGGTGGGGCTCTGTGTTTGTGTGTGGGGTCTACAGTTTGCATGAAAACCTAAAATCTGTATGCTTTTCCTATAAGATTGTTGCAGGCAGGGTGGCTGAGAGTTCTGACCCCAAGAGAGCCCCAGAAAACAACCATTAGAAATCGGGCCTTCTCAGCGGCAGCACCACAATTATGGAATTTCCGTCTGAAGTCCGCCTGGACCCTTCACTGGGCCCCTTCAAAAAGCTACTAAAATCCTGGCTATTTAGACAGGCCTTCCCTGAACAAACTATACTCTGATACAATAGTGTCCAATAATTTAACTTCTATCATACTGTCATGCTCCATATTTTTATTTTTCTACGCTTTTAATTGTATTTATTGTATTATAATTTTATCCTCACTGCACTTTATGATTTTTGATTTTCACCCCTATGTATTGATGTTGCTATTTGCTATTTTGTTACTTTGTTGTTTTTTGTTATTTGTTGTAAACCACCCAGAGTGGCCTTGGCTGCCAGAAGGGTGGGATATAAAATAAATAAATACAATTTTCTCTCTCTCTTTTGCATCTGAACAGATCTTCCCAAATGTCTCTCAGTCACTGGACACCATTGTGATTCTACAAAACAAAAGACAAAACTCCTTGTAGTTTTGATAGACTATTAAACTTATTATCCACTGAGTTCAGGACTAAATGCATCAAATATCCCAAAGCACTGATACGACTGAACACCTCCTTTCAGAAAACGTCCAGTTTCTGATGGTAATGAGACAGAAAAATATGTCTTTTCTCTTATGCAGAGTCTTTACAAGTGTACATACCCTAGTTCAAACTCCTATTCTCTAGCCACTACCCACTTGAACTAGAGTAGACCCACTGAGTCAACAGGATTGAAGCAAGCTTGGACTTATCCAGAAACTGATTCATATTTTCATTTTAGGACTAGCTATAGGATACTGGCCTTTAATAGGAGAGGTACAAGAGGAAAAAAGAGACAATGTGCAACTCCTTTGCCATTATACAAAAGGGTACAAAAATCAAAATGGCATTTCATTTGCAGAGAAACAAACCTGTTCAGCTGATTGTTTTTCAAAGTACCTATCTGTCCTCACCCAATCAAAAACAAAAGATTGCAAAATGTCTCCCTTGATATTCTATGGCTCCATTTGTGCTTTGAAAAGAGTAAGCCTTATTTTGCAAGTGCAAACTGCTGTTCTCAATTATGTCCCCCATTTTTATGCAGCAACAGTTCTAGTACACCATTAGGGAAAAGAAATTCTGGCTGTAGTCAACAACAAATTTTGCCCCATCACCAGGAACCAGGGAATTTCAGGGTGCATATAAGAGTAATAATAAAGTGCAGTCAAGTTGATTCTGACATATGCAAACCCTCTCCAGGGTTTTCTATGTACACAGTGCTCAAAAATGATTTAGTATCCCTTTCCACTGAGGATGCTCTAGGATTATACAGCTTGACCAAGGCTACATGGGCTGGCTCTTCTCCTGAAAAGCACAGTGCGGAATCAAACTCCCAATTCCTGAACAGGAACTCCATTTCACAGAACTATCCAGCCAGTTTAGATTTCCTTCCCCCGGCAATGCACTTAAAAAAACAAACAAACCTCTGGCTGAAATCCTGTTGATTAGTACAAGGAAAAAAATGTGACTTTCAGTGCATTCCTGGCTTGGTGTGTGCGCATGTGTTCCTGAGAATTGTGCAGGTGCGGGGTGGAAGGGAATTTTTATTTGCCAGTTAGGAATGGATGGCTTGTTATAATTTTTATTACTTTAAGCTGCCACTGTATTTTTGTCAGTCTATATATGGTAAAATATATTCTGCTTTTCTCCACCCACCCTGGTGTACGATGGGACAAATGGCCTGGATTGCAGGTTTAATCTGGATAGTGTGTGCTTTCTAAAATGGAGATTTTCAGACATTAGATTAGGCATCCTTCAGTCTCGGGAGACTATGGTAATGTGCTCTGTATGGAAGACTTGGAACAGCACCTAGTGGGGCTGAGAAGGCCAATTCGAGAGTGACAATCCCTTCCACACTGAAAACCAATACAATCTGTCCCCTGTCCAGCTCCCTCATTTTGCTGGATTGGGGACTGCCTCTTTGCCTCGGCCTGCTGGACAAGAGTCTCTTCAAAATGGGAGAGGCCTTGATGGACTGCCTAACTCCAGGCTAAACGCACAGGTGTCAAGGTTTCCCATCTGTTGAGGTTCATTCCTAAGGCCTTTAGATCCCGCTTGCAGATATCCTTGTATTGCAGCTGTGGTCTCCCTCTGGGGCGATTTCCCTGCACTAATTCTACATACAGGAGATTTTTTAGAATCCAACCATCAGCCATTCACACAACATGCCCAAGCCAACTTAGACATCGCTGTTTTAGTAATGTATACATGCTAAAAATTCCAGATTGTTCTAGAACTACTCTATTTAGAACTTTGTCCTGCCAGGTGATATGGAACGTGTTCAGCTTAATTTCTTTGCATGCACAAAGGATCCAGGTCTCATTGCAGTACAGGAGTGTGTTCAGGACACAGGCTCTATAGACCTGGATCTTGGTATATGCCGTCAGCTTCTTATTGAGCCATTGTGCCCACCATGTCCCATTGCATCCACCACGATGGGACATGGTGGCACGATGGGACGTGGTGGCGCTGTGGGTTAAACCGCAGAAGCCTCTGTGCTATAAGGTCTCTAGATCTTCAACTGTAGGATCGAATCCACATGATGGAATGAGTGCCCGTCGCTTGTCCCAGGTCCTGCCAACCTAGCGGTTCAAAAGCATGCAAATGTGAGTAGATAAATAGGGACCACCTCGGTGGGAAGGTAACAGTGTTCCGTGCTGGCCATGTGACCATGGAAGATTGTCTTTGGACAAACGCTGGCTCTATGGCTTGGAAACGGGAATGAGCACTGCCCCCTAGAGTCGAACACGACTGGACAAAAATTGTCAAGGGGAAGCTTTAGCTTTACCTTACCTCTTTGTGAGTCTAGAGAACATGGCAGCTGCTTTGCTAATGCATTTATCCAGCTCGACATCTAGGGAGAGGGTGTCAGAGATAGTTGAGCCAAGGTACACAAAGTCATGAACAACCTCCAATTCTTGTGTGGTAATAGAGGGAGGTGCGTCCAGGTCCTGGCCCATGACTTGTGTTTTCTTCAGGCTGATTGTTAATCCAAAGCCTTGGCAGGCCTTGCTAAAACAATTCATGAGTTGTTGGAGGTCTTCAGCAGAGTGGGCAACAATGGCTGCATCATTGGTGAAGAGGAAGTCCCGCATGCATTTCAGCTGGACTTTGGTCTTCGCTCGCAATCTAGAGAGATTAAAGAGCTTTCCATCTGATCTAGTCTGGAGATAGACACCTTCTGTTGCAGTTCCAAAGGTGTGCTTCAGCATGACAGCAAAAAAGATCCCAAACAGTGTCAGCACGAGGATACAGCCTCGTGGCGCAGTGGTTAAACCACTGTACTGCAGCTAAAACTGTGCTCACGACCTGGGGTTCAAATCCCAGGTAGCCGGCTCAAGGTTGACTCAGCCTTCTATCCTTCCGAGGTCGGTAAAATGAGTACTCAGCTCGCTGGGGGGGGGCAATGTGTAGCCTGCATAATTAACTTGTAAACCGCCCAGAGAGTGCTTGAAGCACTATGGGGCGGTATATAAGCAGCACACTTTGCTTTTTGCTTTGCTTTGTTTCACTCCGCTTCGGATGTCAAAGGGATCTGATGCTGAACCATCAAAAACTACAGTGCCCTTCATTACCTCATGAAAGGACCTGATGATGTTAAGGAGTTGAGGTGGACATCCAATCTTGGGAAGTATTTTAAAAAGGCCATCCCTGCCAACCAAGTCAAAGGCCTTTGTGAGATCTATGAAGGCCACAAAGAATGGCTGTTGTTGTTCCCTGCATTTCTCCTGCAACTGTCTGAGGGAGAATACCATTTCAGTGGTGGATCTATTAGCTCGAAATCCACACTGTAATTCTGGATATACTCTGTCTGCAAGTATCTGGAGCCTCTTCAGCACAACATGGGCAAGCAGCTTCCCTACAACCCTGAGAAGAGAGATGCCACAGTAGCTATTTCAGTAGCCCCTGTCTCCTTTGTTCTTGTACAATGTGATGATGTTTGCATCCTTCATGTCCTGTGGTACTCCACCTTCCCTCCAGCAAAGACGAAAGACTTCATACAGTTCGGTGGTGATGGTCTCTTTACAGCACTTCAGCACTTCAACAGGGATGTTATCCTTCCCAGGTGCCTTGCCGGAGGCAAGGGAATCCAAGGCCACTTTTATTTCTGCTAAGGTTGGTTCGCTGCCCAACTCCTCCAAGACAGGCAGGCACTCAATGTTATTTAATGCTTCTTCGGTCACTGCATTCTCTCTGGATTATAGTTCAGAGTAGTGCTGCACCCAGCGGTCCATCTGCTGTGCTTGGTCCTGCATGATCATGCCAGTAGCAGACTTCAAGGGAGCAGATATCTTCTCTATTGGACCTAAAGCCTGCTTCATACTCTTATACATTCCTTTGTCCGCTGCTATCTGTATCTGAAAGCAGAGCTGAAGCCAATAATCGTTGGAGCATCTCCTGACAGCCTGTTGGACTTTGCAACGAGCAGCTCAAAGAGCCTGCAAGTTGTACTCATTAGGACATGCTTTGTATGCTGTTGTCATATTCCCAGGGGTTTCAACAGCAAAGTCCAATAAGCTAGTCCAATATCAGAAGTTTAGAGGGTGCAGAGCTGATACCAAAATGCCAAAGCCAAATCACAAACCGTAATCCGAGGTCAGGGTCCAAAGCCAAATCACACAATGTAGTACGGGGTCAGAGTCCAAAGCCAAGGGTCCAGAAAACAAGGTTCAAGGTAGTCAGGAGCATGAATGTGAGCCAGAATATTGACTTGTTGCTTCCACGAGCTTCCCAGCTGTCTGGGAGCTGATTACAGTGGTGCCTCACTTAGCGATGTTAATTGTTAAAAAAACATCGCTATGGGAAAACATCGCTAAGCGAAACACCATTTCCCATAGGAATGCATTGAAAACCGTCCTTAAGTGAAAATTACCATAGGAAACATCACTAAGCGAAACACAGTTCCCCCCACTGAAATGCATTGAATAGGTTTCAATGCATTTCAATGGTTTTGACAGGTCCGTTTTCCCTATTTTTAAAGTGTCTTAAAATGTTCAAAACTGTTTAAAATCCTTGGAATTGTTAGTGCACCTTGTAAAACCTTTGCAAACTTAATTTGGCTTTGTTCTGAGTCTTCGTTAATTTTTGGTGAATTTTTTCTCCCCCCATTGAAATGCATTGTACTGTAGGTTTGACAGCTGTCAATGCATTCCAATGGGGGGAGAAAAAATTCACCAAAAAGTAACGAAGACTCAGAACAAAGCCAAATTAAGTTTGCAAAGGTTTTACAAGGTGCACTAATGATTCCAAGCATTTTAAACAGTTTTTGAACATTTTAAGACACTTTAAAAATAGCGAAAATGGACAACGGTAAGCAAAACAGGGGGACCCAAACTGTCATCGCTATGCGAGGCATGGTCCCGAACATTGCTATGCGAAATTCCCCCATTGGAAACATCGCTAAACGGAGTGCAAGATCGCTCCTAAAACATCATTAAACGAGGCAATCGCTAAGCAAGGCACCACTGTATATAGCCAAACAGTCATTGAACTCCTAGAAGCCTTACAACCTGTCAAAACTCAGGACTAGCTGACCTGATGTTTCTGTGGGCAGCATTCATGCGTTCCATCATAAGTCTTTGCTGAAGTCTAGCCCTCACCCTGGCTACTGGCGGAGGAGAATCTGGTGGTGATTCAGCTGTCTGTGCTTCTAATCACTCAGCATTCTCCTCAGCTGTAGTTAAGACTTCAGGTTCCAGATCTTCGGCTGAACTCATGACACTATCCCCCTCCGCAGGGCTCCCCCCTTCAGATGGGCCAGGTCAATCACGATAGGTGACATGGAACTGCTGTACAAGGTGAGGGGGTGTAAGTTACTAGCGGGTTCCCATGTTCGATCCTCAGAGCCACAACCCTCCCAATCTGTGAAGTACTGAAGACCTCCTTGGTGATTCAGGAGTCCAGGATCTGATGGACCTCGTATTCCTCCTCGCCATCAACCAAAACGGGCGAAGGTGGAGCCAGGGGTGGAGGTTGGGCAGGGTCCACTGCTGCAACAGGAACAAGGAGGGACCAATGGAAAACTGGGTGAATACAGAGAGTGGCTGGGAGTTGTAACCGAAAAGCAGTGGGGTTGATTTGGTCCGTGATTAAACAAGGTGTTATAAATCGAGGGTCCAACTTGTGGGACCATCCAGATCAGCGGAGATAATGAGTGGAAAGCCAGACCTGGTCCCGTGGTTTAGGAGGTGGCCCTTCTTGCCTTTTTCTGTCAGTCACTGCCTTATAGGCATCCTTAGCTTGCTGAAGCTGCTCTCAAAGTAGGTCTTGGAGAGCCTGCAACTCATGTACATGAGCATCAGCAGCAGGAACTACGGTCAACGGCAGGACAGCCGGGAAAAAACAAGGATGGTACCCATAGGTGGCTGCAAAGGGGGTCTGTTTTGTGGATGAGTGTATGGCATTATTGTAGGCAAATTCAGCCAAGGGTAGCAGGGTAGCCCAATCATCTTGCTGATAGCAGATATAGCAATGGAGATATTGCTCAAGAGTGGTGTTAGTACGCTCAGTCTGTCCATCTGTTTGGGGATGATACGCTGATGACAAGTGCACATGGGTACCCAAACTGGTGTATAAGGCTTGCCAGAACCGGGAGGTGAATTGCGAACCACAACCGGAAATTAAGTGTGTCGGGAGCCCGTGTAGATGGAAAACATGGTGAAGATAGAGCTGGGCTGTTTCAGGAGCTGTGGGAGGCTTGGAACACGGGACAAAATGAGCCATCTTGGTGAACAGGTCCACTATTACCAGAACACAGGTATACCCTTGTGATCGTGGGAGATCCGTGATGAAGTCAAGGGATACTGTGTCCCAAGGGCCAGCTGGTACAGGTAATGGTTGTAGCAGCCCTGGAGGTTTGGCTGGTACGTTCTTGGCTTGATGACAAACCTCACAGGAATCCAAGTAACGGGCGACGTCAGCTGAAATCCGGGGCCACAAGAATTCCCGTGTGAGTAGATGCAGAGTTCTGTACCGACCAATGTGTCCTGCAGGAGGGGAATCATGGGTCAGATAGAGCACATTGGTTCGGAGGGGCCCTGGAGGAATGTACAGGCGTCCACTGTGTAATAGGAGACCCTGGTGGTTAGTAATGTCTCCAGCAGGACCCTTTTGGAGTTCCTGCAAGTGTTGCTTGGCCCATGGATCTTGAGCTTGGGTGGTCCAAATTTCTGAAGGGGATAGGATAGGTGTAGTCAGAGACTCTTCAGAGGTTGGAACAGCATATTCTGGTTTGCAGAACAAGGCATCGGCTTTCCGATTCTGAGTATGCGGGATGTAAGTGATGCAGAAATCAAACCGGGAGAAGAGACACCACTGGATTTGGCATTGATTAAGGCTTTGGGCTGCCTGCAAGTGTTCCAGATTCCGGTGGTCTGTCAAAACGTGGACAGGGTGACAGGCCCCTTCAAGGTAATGCCTCCAGACTTCAAAAGCAGTTTTGATGGCCAAGAGTTCCTGCTCCCAGATGGTGTAGTTGCGTTCTGGGGGTGTGAACTGCCAGGGGTAGAACGTGCATTGCTGCAGTAGCTGTGAGGGGTCCTCCCGCTGACACAGCACTGCAACCAGACTGACACTGGAGGCATCCATCTCCACAGTAAATGGTAGTCGGAGGTCCGGATAGAGCAGAATTGGCTTGGTGGTAAAGAGGGTTTTTAGTGTGTTGAAAGCATGGTCTGCCTTCGGAGTCCAAAGAAATGGCTTTTTGGGCCAGAGGAGGCAGGTCAGAGGCGTGGTTATATCCGTGTAGGTTGATATGAACTGGCGGTGATAGCTGAGAAATTGCTGCACATCCTTACGGTTCGGGGACTTCTGCTAGGTCAGAACTGATTCTATTTTCTTTGGGTCCATCTGGATCCCTTGGTGAGATACAATGTGACCTAGGAACTCGACTTCCTGCAAGTTGAAGTCACACTTCTCCAGCTTGAAATAGAGTCGGTGGTCTTGTAATCGTTGTAAAACCTGACAAACGTGTTCCGTGTGCCGAGTGGGGTCTTGGGAGTAAATCAAAATATCATCCAGATAGATGATTGCAAAGCGATCAAGCAGGTCCCGATCAAGCACGTTCATGATCCACTGGAACACAGCCGGAGCGTTGGTTAGGCTGAAAGGCATGACCAGGTATTCGTGCTAGCCATAACAAGTTCTGAAAGCCATCTTCCACTCGTCACCAGCGCGGATTCACACAAAATTATAGGCGCCACAGAGGTCCAGGTTGGTATAAATATGTGCAGGGGGTAACGGTCCCGAATGGTTATTTTATTCAAGGCCCGGTAATCATTGCAGGGGGGAACTCTCCGCCCTTCCTCTTAACAAAGATAACGGGTACAGACAGGGGTGATGTGGGTGGCTGGATGAATCCTCATTTCAGGTTTTTATCAAGAAAGGCCCGCAAGGCCGTGAGTTCTGGTTCAGACATAGGGTAGATCCGTGCCACAGGAAGGGGTGCCCCAGTCACCAAACTGATAGCAGAATTGTAGGGTCGGTGTGGGGGTAGATGCAACAAATGGTTTCAGGAGAAATGCAGGGAACAATGACAGCCACTCTTTGTTCCACGGTTAATGTCGTCTTGGGAAAAATTCGTCTTGCAAAATGTGTTTTCCCATTGAAATCTAATTAATGCTTTCCTATGGGCAAAAAAAAAAAAGTCAGAACAAAGTCAAATTTGGTTTACAAAGGGTTTATTAAGTGCTCTTTAAAGCTGTATATATTGTGCAGATGATTTCAAAAATTTCAAAAAACTTTAACTTTTTAAACATCATAGAAAAACATTTAAAAATCAGCAAACATGAGGCAGGAACATCTGCCTTCACATTCGTCTTGCGAAGCACGACCATAGGAACATTCGTCTTGTGAGTCATCAGCCCCATTGCCCCCCCAACCCCGGAATAAAGCGCGAGACAATAGTATGGGTTTAAATATGGGCCACACTTTATTAATCACACAATCATATACCAAGATTTTATCCTGAAGGAGGGGCCTGCTGTAGTGCGGAAACAATTAAAGAGGGTTATCATAAGGGCGAGTCCCCGGCCGCCCAGGATCCCGCGACCATAAAGGATCGCAGGGACCTGGCCGGCTGCTAATCCAAACCCCCAGACCTTTATCCCCCTTTGCTTGAGGGTTGTTAGTCTGGAGTGGCCCAGCGCATCTTTCCGCCACAGGCACTGTAATCGCACGATCCGCAGTGCCGTGCGGTAGGATGCACTGTTGGCTTACTTGAACTTACTGTGGGACCCACCGTAGATGCCTATTTTTCCGCACTACCTGCCACAGCATAGGGACTAGCCTGCCTATGTCCCATGCCCGCCACAGAGCCCTGTGAGCTCAGCAAGCAGGCCCCCCCGAATGTCCTCTAAAAATACCTCCAGACCCTCATCCGACAGATGCACACCGTCACTCCGGAACAGTTGTAGCCTCTCGGCTTGAATCTTGTGGTGCCCTATCACAGATCCAATACCGTTGCGGACGCCTCTGCATACCTCTCTGTTGACGCCCCGCCGGGCCCTGTTCACTGCAGCACTCCTCACAGAGCCTCGCCAGGCTATCCGAGGTATAATTGTAGACCATATGATGCGCATCGTCGGGTATGTTGTCCTCAATCTCTTCAGGTCGCGTAGAATGTCCAGTATTAACGCCTTGCCAGGCAGGCGGGGCAAGTCGTTGCCTCCCAAATGTATTAGCAGCAGGTCAGGAGGGCAGTGACCGAATGCCGTGGCTCTGCCTAGTTGACCCCATTGCATGCCACGCAGCCCCTTCCATGTAATGGTAGCCCTTGCTCCTAGCCCCAGGTTGCTTCCCCAATGAGATGCTGCCGCATAGCGCTCTGCCCAGTATACATAGCTATGCCCGATGATCTAGATGTGCTTCCGTGTACTTGCGCTTGAGCCACCTGTAAAGACATCAGTCAGGCACCCGCCTACACTGTAGGTAGGGCTCTAATATATCTTTTATAAGAGGAAGAGGACCACCGCCCTAATCGCTTGATGTCCTGCGTGCTGTAGCCCATGGCTGCCGCAGTGGATGCCGCTCCGATTCTGAATGAATGTGTGCCGAACCTAGCACCCCTAATACCAACCGCCTGTAGGGCTAAACCTGTTAGTTTCCAGAACTGGTATTTCGTTAATGGAGATTTATCGGCATGCTGGAAGAAATAACCCGGTTCGCTACCCCTGTAATCCAAGTATGCTTTAACGGCTCTAACCGGGCAAATGCTCCTGTTTGAGCATTGCCCTAAAACCAACTGCCTGCCTTTTCCCCTTTGATCAGCTTTAGATCTTCTAATCAACAGCTCCACTCTAGCTCCCTGCACTTTCACGTCCCCCCACTGTAGGGCTGCCCTAACTTTGTCCGCCTTACCTTGAGCCACCAATTCACTGATCCTCAGGGCACCGAAAAAGGCTATGAGAGATGCGGCATAGAATAAGCTTATTTCATACTCATCCCTGCACAATGTCCTCCATTGTGTGCACATACGTTCCAGGATGTCGGGTGAAATGGGTGCCCTCGTGTCCAGTCTTCTGCCCCTCTCCTTAGACCACCCTTCTAACATTTTCCTAACTCGAAAATCCCCAGTGGTATCCCTGTAGCCATTGCTTTTCGCCTGAAATGCCACGGCTGACAGCTTACCCTGTATAGTGGACGGTGCTAGCCCTCTCTTATACAGGTATACCATGAACTGCTGCAGGTGTTCGACCGGGACCGGCCAAGCCTGGTCCAGATGCGCCATCCTTCTAAATTGCATGAACTCTGTACTCACTGCGGAGTAGCCCTTCCTTGTCCTTTCTGCCAGGGCCATCCCTATTGCTGTGGATGCGACGTCGCGCCAATCTGCCAGACTTCCGGGGGAAGAACGTCTGGCTTCTCCCTGGCTTCTGGGGCCAGTTCCCTGAACCGGGCGATCTGTTGACGTGACAAGGCGTCAGCTATACTATTGTCTACCCCGGGGACGTGCCTGGCGCGCACCACTATATTGAATTGCAGTGCCCTGAGTGTAAAGGCCCTTACCAGTTTCATAACCCGCTCCGATTGTGCTGTCTGGTTGTTTACGATGTGCACAACCGCCAGGTTATCGCACCAGAAGTGTACAACAGAATTAGCCCATTCTTCCGCCCATAGCCATAGAGCTCCTACAATTGGGAAGAATTCCAGGAAGGTTAGATCCCTTGTAATGCCGCTCTGCTGCCAGGCATGCGGCCACAGGCCTGAGCACCATTTGCCTTGGCAATAGATGCCAAATCCCAATGACCCAGCGGCATCCGAGTGCACTTGGAAATTTGCCTTCTGATTTATATCGGACCTCCAGAAAGAGACCCCATTGAACGATTGGAGGAATTGGCTCCATACCTGGAGGTCGTCCCTCATGCCCCGTGTTACCCTGGTCCTGTGGGTCGGTCGCTTGAGACCCCTCATAGCTGTGCATAGCCGCTTGAGGAATGCTCGGCCCGGTGCCACAACCTTGCAAGCAAAGTTCAGATGGCCAACTATTTCCTGTAGGTCTCTAAGGGAAGCTTTCTTTTTGTGTAGTAGAGCTGCAACCCGGGCCCTCAGGTCAATTAACTTGTCCCGTGGTAACCTCGATGTTTGCTGTACCGTATCAAGCTCTATACCCAGGAAGGTTAGAGACGTCGCCGGACCCTCTGTCTTATCCTCCGCTAGGGGCAACCCCAACTCCTTGGCTAATGCTTGGAATGTGCGTAGTATGACACCGCATCTACCTGTGCCTCCTTTTCCACAGAAAAGGAAGTCATCGAGGTAATGCGCTGTTGAATTGCTTCTCACCATGCGCCTAAGTCTCCATTCAATAAAAGTGCTGAACTTCTCAAATGCAGCACATGACACTGAGCATCCCATGGGTAGGGCCCTGTCCACAAAATATGCGCCACCAAACTGGAAGCCTAGCAAGTTAAAATCCTGAGGGTGAACTGGCAGCAGCCTAAAGGCCGATTTAATGTCACACTTTGCCAGTTCAGCCCCTACCCCACATTTCCTGATCATTTTCACTGCATCATCGAAGGAGGTGTACCTAACCGTGCATAATTCTTGGGGAATAGCATCGTTCACCGACGCCCCCTCCGGGAAGGACAGGTGATGAATTAAACGGAATTCCCCCGGGACCTTCTTGGGCACTATACCTAGTGGCGACACTCTGAGGTTTGCCATAGGCGGTTTTAAGAATGGGCCGAGGACCCTGCCCTCTTTCACTTCCTTGTCAATTTTTAGCTGTACTATATCTTCCATGCCTACCACTGATCGGAGGTTCCGGGCCGTGAAGGCCTTGCATTCCCCTTTAGCCGGTATTCGAAACCCACATTTAAAACCCTCCAATAAATACTTAGCGTCTTCCTGGTGAGGGTAGAACCTCAACCACTCCTCCAAGACCTGCACTTTAATTGGGCTGGGCCCCTTTTGCATTGTTCCCACCCCCGCTGTTAGGCTTCCTGGGGCCCCCTGAGCTCCTGCTCTGTCTCTGGGCCCCTGCCCTAAAGCAGGAGGAGTTTGCATGTTGGCCCCCGCATGTGAGACATTCGTGTCTGAACTTGCAGGGCTTCTTATTACAGTAGCCCCTGGCGTTAAACTGAAAACAAGGCAGGCGGGGTTGAACCACCTGCCCCGCGCCTGCGCGGGTAGTTTGTGGGACTAACGCTCTCCTATTGAGATGCCCACTATCAAAACGGTCCCCTGTGTTGGGCCTAGAAGGGGCCATATGCTGCAGCCAGAGCCCTGGTTGTGGTTCATCCCACCTCAGGTTTGGTTGAATGGCGCTCCTCATGCGGAAAGCCTGATCATATTGCAACCAAGCCTGCCCTGCGAAGTCTGTGTAAGCCCTATATATAATGTCTAAATACTGAAAGAGGGCCTGCGCCCTCCACGGCTGTGCCTTTACAATAACCCCAGCATAAATTAAGAACCCGGGGAGCCAATTAGCCCAAGTTCTCTCCGGCTTTTTCCTTCTTCTCTTCTCCTTATCCTTCTCATCCTCCCCATCTAAGTCCTTCTTTTCCACTTCCCTATTAAGCAAATACATCTATGTACTTTCCTTTCCAAATTTTCTCCTTCGTTGCGGGGCTCAAATGATCGCCCAGAGGCGTCGAATAGTCCCCGTAAGGCAGCGCCGTGATAGGCACCGTGTTATAGCCCGTGTTGGGTACCGAAGGGTAAGGCCAGGCCCCTGATCCATTTGTAAGCGCAGGCTGGGCCTGCGCTGGAGGAGCCCCGGCAGGAGCGCCCCACCCCGTGAGGTGCGGGCTGGCATAAGGCCAGGGGGCATTGGGTAAACCCGGACTCATCGAGATGTAGGGTGCGGTCGGTGGATATGTTCCTGGTGCACCCGCTGGCCAGGGCCATGCTGGGGGAGGTGCTTGGGCGAATGACCCGGTTGCATACTCACCATATGACGTGGACGGTCCGGCCTGCTCCTCATATTGCTGTGGGGCTTCGCAGCTAACCTCCTCAATCTCCTCCTGTTCCTCCTGGCTTACGGATGCCTGTTCCGACTCTTCCCTGGGTACCGGCCGCTGTTCAACAATCCGGCGCCTCTTTGCGGCCACCACTGCTCCATCCTCGTCCTGCCTTGAAGCCGCATCCATACCCTGTGTGGACTCAATAGCCGCAGATCTTTGTGTTAGCTCGCGAGCCATGACCCTTAGCCTGGTTGTCCTGTGGCTTTTGGACTCCCTAGCCGATCTACGCACCCCACGTGGTTGGGCGGGCTGCTTTCCCAGTGTTTGGGCCTCCAAGGCCTCAATTTTATTCTGTAATTTTTGCCAAACCGGCCAAGATTCCTCATCTGAAGAGGAATGCGGTGGTGATGCGTGAGTTACCTGCCTCCTCTGGGCCGGCTGCTTCCCTTTCTTGTTTCCAACCCCTTTACGTGGTGCCATGTTGTATTTATTCCTTCTATATACCAACAATTAGCACCTGGGTAATCCCTGACTGGGTTAGGTTATGTATTTATGTGCAGTACGAAAATGTGGTTAGTTATTTATGTCGATTGCCGCCCTCGCGTGCACAAGTTTATGCAAGGCACGCCTGTATGAAATCCTGCCGCGTGGCACAAAGGGACACCCTACACGTGCAGCCGTATTTGTCCCTTGTTATATTATTATTATTATTATTATTAAATTGAATGTGGTAAAGTATCTTCAATTAAATTTCAGCTTAGGCTTTTACTCTTTAACCCAACAATTAATTCATCTATGTATAAAAGTTATGCAGTACTAATCAATTAATCAATGAAACGCAGCTCAGGTTGATTGTATATCAAATTTTGCAAATAATATTCTCAATGATTTGCTATGCAACCAGACAATTAATTAGCTATTCATAGATTTACCACGTTAAAATAAATTTATATGAAATGAATTGTTATAAAATTGAAGTGCAGATAAATTGGAGTGGAGGCAAAAGTACTCCTATGCTATGTGCAATTTATGCTTTGCTAATTAATCATCCAATTAATTCATCTGATCATATATCAAATCAGGCTAAATACATGCATATAAATGACTGTACAGCAATATTGAATCAATAGACAATGCTCAGTTTATTCCTTAATACCTAACAAGGCAATTAATTCATCTATGTATATATTTATCTATTACTAATCAATTGCACAATTAATTCGCTGTGGTGCTACTGCTAATCAATGAGCTGTTGCGGGTATTCCCCCCCCAGGGATCACCGAATGTATTATGCCTTTCAGGTGAAGCCCAAGCATTCAATGAATGCCCAATCGAGCAAGCTAGGGCGCTGTCCGGTGTTGCTTTGATCCCCTGCGACTCAGTAGGAGCCGAAAACAAGGGCCGCAAAGAGTAGGCGGGTGGGCGGTGCTCCAAAATTGGCGGGAAATTCAAAATTTTACTCAGGCCCCTAGCGCTCCGATCGACCGAGATGAACCCCCGCAGATGGCTTGCCACTGTCAGCAACAAAGGAAACAAATGACCAGTGTGCCTAAGCGGTGAATGCCCAATTGAGCAAACTAGTTAGCTGAACCGGCGCTGAGCGGATCCCCGGCGACTCAGTAGGAGCCGAAAACAAGGGCCGCAGATGAATAGGCGGGTGGGCGGGGCCCCAGAAATGGCGGGAAATTCAAAATTTTTTCTCTGGCCCCTCGCGTTCCGATCGGGCTAGATCAACCCCCGCAGATGGCTTGCCTCCGTTAGCAACAAAGGGCAACTAAGGACCGGTGCCCCTAAGGAATCGGGTGCGGCGGCGGCGCTATGTGCCGAATAAAAGGGAAAGCGCGGGTTTTTCGGGCCGGGCCGAGCGATTCCTAGCGGCCCCGCAAGCGTGTATCTCTATCCCTGCGGCTCCTAGAGCGGGTTAAGCTGAGCGAAAGAACCAGAGCGCTTGCGGCGCCGCTTCCTAGAGGCGCGGCCCGGGACGCGAAAAATCGCCGCCGCCCCTATGTACGATCGAGGTCGAAGGACTGCCTTAGGCGCCGAAGGGGAAAAAAACGGAGGAGGCTCACGGGGCTTACCTAAAGTAAGGAGCCAAAGCGAGGGTTGGGTGGGGGGTAGAAGGGGCAGGCGCCCGTTCAATTGCTGGTAGCCTACGCTTCCTCCCAGGTGCAGCCCTTATTCCGCTAAGGGTTCCCTTTCCCGCGCTCTGTACTCAGCCTGTGGGAGGAGCCGATGCTTCTCCCGATCCGGTAAAGCCGGGCTGCCGCCGCGCTCCACTCTCCGATCCTCTCCGCTGCTGCCTCACCCCCTCTTGATTCGCAGTCCTTCTTTTCCAAGGAAGTAATCCAGCAATGCACCAGTCGCAATGAACCAGTCGCTGCTCGCCGACCCCTCTCTTTCCAGCTCGGTGCCTGAAAAGAAGATGGCGTTCCGGAAGGGGAAGGCCCTTTAAATACCAGGGCTTTCCCCTCCCACCCGGAAGTCGCGTTGGCCCTTCTTGTGCTATCCCGGGTGGAGGGCAAGGCCAGCCTCGCTGTTCGAGGTCAGGGACCCTCCAGCGGCTGGATCATCACCAAAACCATTAGTCTTGCGAGTTTTTGGTCCCGCAAGGCATTCGTCTTGCGAGGCACCACTGTATATATTTTAATTAGAATGGGCGGCTACATAAGGGTAGAGCTGTGTTCTGGTGTACTATAGTACAACATAGGAGTAGCATGACTGACTAGGAGTGAACTCAGAACAGACAGCTGAGTTCTCTTCAGTTATTATCTTTCATGCTGTTAATGCCCCTGCTATTGTATTCCTATATCAGATCTGTCATTCACCATCTTTCCACTGGAGCGGCACATCTATCTGTAGGGAGCCTGCTGTATGTGTGCTGGCTGCCCCTGTGATTTAGAACTTTAGTCATGCAGGTGAGGGGAGAGCTTAGGCAAGTAGATAATCCCCCCATTGTTTGGATGGAAAGGAGGAGATGGGAGTGCAAACAAGAGGCCAGTTATGGGTGTCATGGTTGTGAATATGTGGATTAAACCATGTAATGAAGATGGGATATGTAGTTGTGAACAATGTAAAATTGATTCCATATTGGTTCTATGTAACAATGATTTTGTATTACGGGAATGTTATTCCAGGGGTCTGTGGGAATGTTTTAGGCCAGTACAAGCCAATACAAGATAAGAAGACCAGACACTTGTTATGGCGGAGAAAAGAACAGAAGGAGAAAAACAACACCTGTTTCTCATGAGAAGAGAAGGAGGGGACTACTTCTACCACAATACGCTGTGATTGGATAACAGCGTGGGAGATGAAGAAGACAGGAGGAGCCAAGAAGATAGAAAAAGGAACTTTTGCCATGTGCAGTGTTCCATCTTGTTCCTATTTTTTCATTTGATGGAACCATAGATTTTCTAAAGGTCTTTTTTCCTGCTGCCCCGTGCAGGGAAAGGACTGAGGAAGATGTAGAGAGTTAAAGAAAGAAGAGAAGGGGGGCTTTAAGCCTTTTGCCTACCCTAAGGAAGCTTCTAGAGATTTTTAGAGTTTTTGTAATCAAAAGGGAATTAATTGACTTAATTGTAATTATAACAAGCCTTGAAAGTGCTTTATTGCTATGCTTTTGCCTCAAACTGACTTTATTCTGTAAATCTATATTTTTTTCAAGAAAAATATCAATTATAAAATCTTTTGGTCTCTTAAACAGTGAAGCCTGTCTTAGCCATTCCCAGAGGGGGAGGCAAGGCCACATTAAGCTACTGAATCCTACCTAATTGAGCCAGGTAGATCTTAGGACTACAAAGCCCATGTGTAACTTCCTGCTGAACTTTGTTAAGTATAAGCAAGTATCTTTTTAGGGCAGACTTGTAAGAAGGAGTTTGTTGTACGCCCTGGTTGAGGTCACCAGGACTCAACCCAGCTGAGTAGGTGTACTCAGATTTCCAATTACTCTCTGTCCGACCGACCAAGTTCTCCCTAACAGGAAGCTGGGTCATGACAATGGGGTTGGGGCTATCCCATTCTTTTCCAGAGTTTGAAAATTTTATTTTTTTGGATCACAAATCCCAGAAGACCCCAACCAGCAGGGGATCATTTGGGGCCATTTTCCAGTAACAGTTACATTTCTGTGCCTTGTTCTGTCTCTTCATATGATTATGACCATATGGAGCATAATGGCCAAATAGGACTTTCATGATAGCTAGATGTATGAACTGCTAAATAACTATCTCTTCCCTCTAATCAATATCATCGATAAGGAAAAAAAAATGAAACCTCTGTTTGGCTGGGAAGACATAGACAACATGGAGGAAAATGTGGACCTATATGTATGACTGGAATGTTTCTAGCCATGGTTTGACTCATACAGCAAGATCCAAGAGAAGAAATGACCAATGTACAGAAGCTCACATTTCTATTTTCTAAGCATTTATAAGCAAAACACTGACCATGTGCGAGCTCCATTGGATATTGAAGCCTTGTAGTTTCCTGGCAGTGAGCCCAGTTAACTCGATGGCCAAATTGTCCCTGGCTGAGTCAGGCTAAACAAGACCTCTTTGAGGTGTGGTGTGTCATTTAGTGCAATCCTTGTATCTAAATGCAAGGATTAAGAGGTTTCAGGGCAGCAAACCAGACTACACCTCAAGCAAACCTATTTAATCCTTCTTCCCTTTGAAGGGAAAGAAGAAATAAATAAAAAAGATACATCCCTCTGGGTCCTCTCCCATATCCCCCTCTGTGGAGGAGTGGAGGATAACTGCAAGTTTAGAAAAATATATCTGCAACTGGCATAGGACTGAACTGGTTTGTCAGTCAACCAGTTCAGCACTGGGCTAAGGACTTTTTAAAAAACCCAAACCTCCATATCCTCCTCTGTCTCCTCTCCATGGGGGGAGCAGGAGGAAGCTTTAAAATCATTAATAAGTGGTTTGATCCTCCTGGAATGAAGATCCCCCAAAAGTGGGTTTAGTGGGTTGTGCAAGTCTCACTGGCCACAAGTGGTCCAACCTTCACAAAAGGGGTGAAAAGAAAGGCTCTTTGAAATTCTTAATCAAACAGTTTAAAGAAATAGAGGTAAATAATTGAAAGGGAAATCTAGAAAGCTGTTCAAGAAAATTGGAGATGTTAAAGGTACTTTTTGTACAAAGATGGACATGGTAAAGGACAAAAATGGTAGGGCCCTAACAGAAGAACATCAAGAAGAGGTTGCAAAAATACACAGAGGAATTATACCAGAAAGATCTGGATGGCCCAGACAACTCCAGATAGATTATTTGCTGACCTTGAGCCAGATATCCTGGAGAGTGAAGTCTAGTGGGACTTAGAAAGCATGGCTAACCCCAAGGACAGTAGATGTGATGGCATGCCAGCTGAACTATTTAAAATCTTAAAAGATGACGCTATTAAGTTGGTATACTCAACAGGACTGCAAGTTTGGAAAACTAAGCAGTGACCTTAGGCTTTTGATGTTGAGCTTCAGATCATTTTTGCAATCTCCTCTTTTACCCTCATTAAGAGGTTCTTTAATTCTTCCTCAGTTTCTGATATCAGAGGGGTATCATATGCGTATTTGAGGTTGGTGATATGAGTGTAATTGCACAGTAGTTGGAGCTTACTCTGGGATGTTTATTGTTGAGTTTTGTTATAAGAAACTGATAATCAAAGCCACAATCAGCTCCGTGTCTTGTTTTTGCTGAATGAATAGAGCTTCTCCATGGCGTCAATGTTTGACTTTTTGATGCATTGTATGTATGTGTGTGTGTCTGCGTAACCTATTGTAGACAGAATAAAAAACTGGAGAGAACATGAGAAATTCCTTTGCCTGCCTTTTTTAAAATTTCTTCATATATGCCATTACTATAGCCACCTGTCATAGAGGAAAGAGGCATTGCACGCACATGGATTCTAGTAGCCATGATAGCCCCACCCCAACTTTATTTTCAGAACATTCATTTGATTCTAGAATAAGCCTTTCTTTTCATAAATTTAGAACTGTGTGTGCACTTGAACAAACTTCAAAAATACTGTACAATTTATTCCATTATTGTATGTCTATTTGAGAAAAATGGGGGGAGGGGGTTTGCTGTCTTGGATGTAATGATGAAAGTGGCTAGTCCCTGTGTCTAGGCCCAGATGCATTATGGGAGTTGTAGTAAAAATGTTTTCACTAGCATTCCCTTTTTGCCTTCAGGCGCATGCTTAGCCAGCTTGTCTGGGCGTTACATGGGGCCTTTGGGAGGTTTAAAGAAGCCCTGATCGCTTATCTCTGTCCTTTTCCACATGGCTGTATAGCAGAGGAAACGAGGTAAGGTCTGCACTTTTACTTATTTATTTATTTATTTATTGGACTTATGTACCGCCCCATAGCGCTACAAGCACTCTCCGGGCGGTTTACAATTTTTAATTATACAGGCTACACATTGCCCCCCCCCCAGCAAGCTGGGTACTCATTTTACCGACCTCGGAAGGATGGAAGGCTGAGTCAACCTTGAGCCGGCTACCTGGGATTTGAACCCCAGGTCGTGAGCACAGTTTTAGCTGCAGTACAGCGATTTAACCACTGCGCCATCTATGTGGGAGGGAAGAAATACTGTAGGAGCTACATTTTATTTGGGTCACTGGAAAATAAGTTTTTTAGCATTATGCAACGGTTGGGAAGGGGTGATGGGTGGGGAAATGTTAAGAGTTTAGAATGTATGTCCCTGCTTTTTCAAAGGAAGACCCCCCCCCTCGGAGTTTCAAAGGCATAGTGAAGGCTAGCTCCCCCCCCCCCCCGCAGAACACGTGGGGGAGGGGGATGTTGTTGTTACAAGGCCAGTCTGCCTCAGAGATCTGTAATTAAAATGTAGTTTCCCCAAAAAACAATGTATGTGTATAGTAAAACAAAGCTTCATTTTGACAACTTTTTAAAGTTACCTTGAACTCTAAGGAGCTCATTGAAGAAATGCTAATATAGAAATATAACAAGTAAATAAATATGTCTGTATACGAGTTAAGACAATTACTCAAAATATTTTAACCATTAATAAGACATCAGGTAGACATTGATCCTCTGTTGACTTCTATAAATTATTTTAAAAAGAATAAGCCAGCATGTGTTTGCTCTTTCAGTGCTGTTGCAATACCATATTTTTATCCCTCCCACAACAGCTCAGCTAGGTAGGACAGTATTTTATCCAACCTCATGATCACCTTAGAATATAGCTAAAAGAATTTTTTTATTTTTAGTTGCCCCCCCTATTGTTTTTTAATGTTTTGAAAGAAATGCTCTTTCAGTGCTGTTGCAATGCCATATTTTTATCCCCCCCACAACAGCTCAGCTAGGTAGGACAGTATTTTATCCAACCTCATGAACACCTTAGAATATAATGCTGTAACTTTAGTAGCGATTCTTTTTTTATCTTTTTAATTTTTCTATTGTTTTTGTCAATATAATAAACAACACACAAAGTTCCACTGTTAAAAGTAACATTCTATATAGTATTCTGACCACCATCGCCCCTTTTGTGAAGGTTGGACCACTTGTGGCAGTGAGACTTGCACAACCCACTAAACCCACTTTTGGGGGATCTTCATTCCAGGAGGAAATTGTTTTCTAATAGTGTAGCTTGCTAAAAGCATGGAGAGAAGGTCTGTTTAACTAAGCAAGAAAGAATGTGACATATTTAAAAATGACTTTGCTAGTACCAACACCCATTGAGTTTTCCATAGTAGATTAGGGATTTCTGCCAATGAACTGGAACAATCTCAATGAAAACAATCAAAGTCTGCATCAGCTGGCACTTGGTCTCAATAACCCAAGCTGCAACATTAGTAGGAGACAAAATAAAAAGATTTCATTTACTTACAGTTGAACAGCTAACAGAAAACTAAAAACGAGACTGCTTTAAGCAACAGGCCTCAACAATTTCCATTTCAACACTGAGGACTACATCCTAAATTCTTTAACTGAACATTAACTGCTTGTTGACTAAAAAAAGGGGGTGGGGGTGGAGGGGAAAGTCACCTGCCCCCTATTTTAATCATCAGCTTCTGAGGGTGGCTGTTATGAAAGGCCGCACTGAAATCCACAAAAGCAGCTGTATGTAGTTCCTCTACTGCACCACCTGTGACAATACAGTATGCTGTTATAATAAAAATTAAAATGCTACAGCACCCCACCCCACCCCATTGATCTATTTGTTCTATATGCACACTGATGGGTATCAAAACTCTGAGTGAGAGATGGTATATTATAACTCTGAACCATTTTTTCAAAACTTTTCATCCCTACAGCTCTATTAACATGTGGAATTCATGAATCGGACAAAGCTTTAGACAAACGCGTGCCTCTGGGTTAAAACTAGGCTATGTAGTGTTTTGCTTTTACATGTGCCATGGCTGGAGTTTCACTTATACTAGATGTGCCTCTGCAAAGAAATAAACCCCTCTTTTCCCTTTTTGTGTTGTAGGAAAGTGGACTAACTATGCTGGACAGGCTCAGCAAGCTCAACACTTTAGAATTTATTAACATTTTTCCAGCACCGAGGTTTTTGAATATTGAAACAGGGTTTCATTCATAAACAATTAGCACTCCCTCACAGCTCTTTCTGGAGCACCCTTTTGACAATTCGGTTTTGGACCTATTTGGTCCTGAGCTGACGTGAGTTCAAATGTCTGAAATAACCTATTCTAAATGTATACAAATATACACAAGGTGTGGTACAATAAAGCCTGTTTATTAGAAGACATATTACAAGGGTATTGTACAAATATGCACAAGGTATGGTAAAACTTTATTAAAAACAGTATATTATAAGGGTTTTGTAAAAACAGACATCTAAACCTCAGGGGTTTGTAGAAACACATGAAATACAAGACAGATTTACAGTCTGTATATTCCTGCAGGGTGATTTCTCATCATCAACAGCCTGACCCTCTCCGGTGGATGCGTTTGAAACATTGTCATCTGCCTCTTTCAGGTAATTTCTGTGCGGCCTATACCCGCAGTCGCACTCAAGCCCATCATCATCATGCCCAGGGTCCTCCTGTGTTTGAGCTTGAAACAAGCTTTCCTGTGATTGAAAATGAAACAAGCTTTTAGTCATTTCTAAAAGGACCTTAAACCCCCAACCCTAGCATAAATCCCTAACTATGGCTTTTTAAAGCCCTTATAACAGACCCTAGCTACGTCTTTTAGAAAATTGATCTCACCATGTTGACTTGAGACTCATTGACTTGATGCTCTGTAGTCTCCTCATCTTCCTCAGCACCCCCCATTAGAGTACAGGCTATCTTTCTTCTGCTTTCCTGTTTGGGTTTTGCGGTAAAGACAAAGAGGTCTTCTGCAGACTTGCCTTTTCTTCTTAGCTTTTCTTCAGGCAGGCTCTCCCTGAGCCTTGGAGGGGGTCCTAAGGGACACAAGGGCTGGGAAAAACCCACAGCTCCGTAGTAGTAACCTAGAGATCGCAAACGCCTTTTGGGTCTCCCTGTATCCTTTTGGCTTGTTGCGGGGATCAGGTTTTCTTTGTCCTCCATCTCCTCCAAGATGCAGTGATCTCTGCAAAGAGCTACAAGCTATGCAGAACGGCCCCGAAAACACCTCCGTGGCTTTTCAGCAACCTCTGTGGGCTTGCCTAAGGGTATGCCGAGACATGGCACACCTCTTTCTAATCAAACCAAACCACCCCACCCCAACCCACCCCTCCAATTGCTCCCGATTGGACTATAGGGGCCGCCTGATGTTTTGTATAATTACACATTGTCTTTAAGTTGCAAGCTTTTTTCAAAATGTATAGTCCTTATGAGTGTTGTCTATTTTGTGTGTTTTTATGTGGAAAATGTTTTACTTTGGACAGTCTTAAAACAGTTTTACTAAAATGTGGGTTTTTATTTTTTTGTACTCTTCAACTTATTGCAGGTTTGTACTGCAAAGAAAGGTCAACACCGGAGAACTCTCCAAAAATGCGGCTCTGGGACTTTCTGAGTGGCTAAGGTCTATTCAGGCATGCCTTATGACCATCCCCTTTTCTGCACAACCCCTTCAAACAAACCCGTTGGTCTACAGAGCCGCCTGTTGTTTTTGATAGTTACATATTGTCTTTAAGTTACAACCTTTTTTCAAATGTCTATAGGCATTATGAAAGCTGTCTATTTTGTGGCTTGTTAATGGCTGTTCAAACTCTGTCTGAATCCTTTGGCTTAAAACTAGGGGATGGTTCCTAGACCCTTAAAAAGAGGGTTTAATGCACACACCCACACACATGAAACAAAATACACACATAGTTTGTGAAAATAATCCAAAAACAGGCAGGTTTTAGGTCACAGCTCTTTCTGTTAGGTATAATACCAAAAAGTGTTGATAAACAAAATGTATATTTATTACTGCATATTTCAACAGATGCGAGGCTTATATACGCTCAGTACTGGTAAAATGAAGAAACAGCTACAGATCAAGAAATACAGTAACTAAAAAGACATCGGACAGCGCCGAGTTGGATAGACTAACACTGAAAATCAAAGGAAAAGAAGATACAAAATATTATCAAACATGGGCCTTGTTCTATCAATGGTTAGAAGGATGTTGTATACATTAGGAGTGTCATGTATATGGTATTTGTTTTAACAAATGATTATTAGCTGTACCCAGGTGACACGATGTTAAATCAACATGGATGGATTTTATATAATAAAAAGAAAATTTAAAACACACACACACACAGGTTCTAGGAAAAGACTATGAGTATAAAATGTGGGAAATGTTTTACTCTAGACAGTCTCAAAATAGTTTTACTACAAAATGTGGGTTTTTATTTTCTGTACTCTTGAACTTGTTGCAGGTTTTGCTTGTTGGCCATCGGCTCCAAACTGTCCGGGCTCTGCAAATATCAGCAAGCGCGCGCAGAAGGGCCCTGAAACTGGCGCTGTGGGACTTTCTGAGACAGGTGGCGTCAGGGCATGTCCAGCAGGCCTCAGGGCATGTCCAGGAGGCCTCTGGGCAGGCCCAGGCCTGCCTTTAGGATGACCCCCTTTTCTACACAGAACCTCCAACGGCTCCTATTGGTCTACAGGGACATAAACTGGCCCTACCCCTCAGGAGCCAATCCGCAGGCCTCCCTAGGGTCACGGGGGTCCCGCAACTCTAGGTAAACCTCCTATAGGTCCACGGGACCTCCACAACTCCCTGACGTCACCCTCAACCCGCCCCTTCTGGCTGAAGGGGCCAGGGTCAAGCCTTGACCGAATGTCTTGCCTTAAGGGGCGTGGAGCCTGTCAAAATTGTGATTTGATGTATGCTATGCTATACATACTACTCATGTTCATGCTCAGATCAGTTTAGCCACTGTAATCAAGTGTAATTTTTTTCTTCTTTTACACCTTCCCAGTTTTTCTCTGAATAAAGGGATGATGATGATGACATAAAGCAGAGCCGGCTATTGGTCCCTGAAAACATAAGGACATATTTCATTTCCATCTGTCCTACACAGATTTAGCTGAACAGAATGAGACATGCTTAAAAGGACAGAAGAATAACCCCAGGCTGATACTTTGAAACTGAAACAGAATTCCAAATTAGATGTTTTGTTTATCAGTCAATGGCAATCTAAAACAAAAACAGGGATGTTGTCAAAGGAAGAAGCAGTTCACCCACATTCTAAAATCATATAATATATTCTACTTCCAAGAAATAATAAATTATTCATAATGCGCCTACACTTCTATCTCTAGAGCGCAACACAACCAATTAAAATACAATCATCGCAATAAAGAAGTAAATAACCCTAATTAAAACAGCATATAGGAACATTGAACTAAGATGTAGCTGTGTAGTCAATGGGGAGCTGCCACTTAACATGGAATTTTATACAACTGTCAGCTATAACTTTTATTGATCTGAAAATAAAAGCTTCAGAGACCAAATATAGATTTTCTGATTTTCTCCAAAGGTCCCTAGATCTGTACACAAATGAACAGATGATGACACCCATATGTACTTATTTAAATCCCTGCAAGGTCTGGCCAATAATTAATGTAATCAATTGTGTTTTTTTAAAAAATAATTATAGCATTGCACGGTTAGTATGAACATTGGCTGATCCTAAAGTACAAATACTTCTGCATTACTTCCTCCAGATCTAGCACTAAAAATATGAAATGATTACAAAAACTTATCTCAAAACGAAGAACTGATAAGGTAACCAATTTTAAAATCAAAGCACATTTTTAAAAATATGAGAAAGTGCCTGTTGCCACTGTATGTGTAAAAAGGTGCTCTTGGTTTGTACAATATATTAGCACATACATGTTTTTTATAGGACAGACAAACAGAGATACAGCAACCCCCTACACACTGATAGCATAATTGGTTCTCTGACAAGAGTTTTAAAGTGAGCCAATGTAAGTCAAATCATCTTTCTTCCCTTGATTTAAAGTTAGAATAGGACATTTTTTCCTCAAGAACTGTCACACCCCTTATATTTTGTTTCTATATTCCAATTCTCTAAATTCAGATTAATATTGATATACAAAAATCCCTCTTGCTCTTGCCTCAGTATTTAATTTTGCCAAAAATGTAGAAGTAATTATGTATCATCATCTGTAGTCAGTTTGTTATGCTATCAAGTTGCTTCTGCCTTATGACAATGCTTTGTGCTAGCGCTCTCCAGAGGTTTCTGTTGTTAATAGTCCTTGAAAACTCAAGGCTATTGATTCCATCATTGAATCAATTCACCTCTCATTTAGTCTTCCTCTTTTCCTGTTGCCTTTAACTTTTCCCAGCATTATTGCCTTTTCTAATACATTTTGTCTTTTCATAATATGTCCACAGTATGGTAGCCTCAGTTTAGTCATTTTTGCTTCTAGAGAGCTTGAAATGATCTAGCAACCACTTTTTTTCCTCTGCGGTATCCATAAAACTCTCCTACAATACGTGTTCTAATTAATCAATATTTTTCCTGTCCGTTTCTCCACTGTCCAGTTTTCCTATCTGTACATACTAACCATGAGTACCATACCATGGTTGATCTTTAGCTTGGTCTCTAGTGACACATTTTTGCACTTGAGGATCTTTTCTAGTTCTTTCATAACTGATGATTAAACAGAGATCTACAAAATCTTTAACCATTTAAATTTATTCATTGTCAACAAAAAAAGTTATCCAGTTCTTCTGTAATCACGATTTTTATCTAACTCCTGAGAAACTTATACGTGGGACAAGAAGCAACAGTTAGAACTGGATATGGAAAAACTGATTGGTATAAAATTGGGAAACGAGTACAACAAGGCTGTATATTGTCTCCCTGCTTATTTAACTTATACTTTATGCAGAATACATCATGCGAAAGGCAGGACTGGAGGAATCCCAAACCGGAATTAAGATTGCCGGAAGAAATATCAACCTCTGATATGCAGATGATACCACTCTGATGACAGAAAGTGAGGAGGAATTAAAGAACCTTGTAATGAGGGTGAAAGAGGAGAGTGCAAAAATGGTCTGAAGCTCAACATCCAAAAACCTAAGATCCTGGCCACTGGTCCCATCACCTCCTGGCAAATAGAAGGCGAAGATATGGAGGAAGTGACAGGTTTTACTTTCTTGGGCTCCATGATAACTGCAGATGGTGACAGCAGCCACGAAATTAAAAGACGTCTGCTTCTTGGGAGGAAAGCAATGACAAACCTCGACAGCATCTTAAAAAGCAGAGGCATCACCTAGCCAACAATAGTCCGAATAGTCAAAGCTATGGTTTTTCCTATAGTGATGTACAGAAGGGAGAGCTGGACCATAAAGAAGGCTGACCGCCGAACAACTGATGCTTTTGAATTGTGGTGCTGGAGGAGGCTCTTGACAGTCCCCTGGACTGCAAGGAGAACAAACCTATCCATTCTAAAGGAAATCAACCCTGAGTGTTCACTGGAAGGACAGATCCTAAAGCTGAGGCTCTAATACTTTGGCCCTCTCATGAGAAGAGAAGTCTCTCTGGAGAAGACCCTGATGTTGGGAAAGTGTGGAGGCAAATAAGAAGGGGTCGTCAAAGTACGAGATGGCTGGACAGTGTCATTGAAGCTACCAACATGAATTAGACCCAACTCCGGGAGGCAGTGGAAGGCAGGAGGGCCTAGTGTGCTCTGGTCCATGGGGTCACGAAGAGTTGGACATGACTAAACGACTAAAGAACAACAAATATTCAATTGCAGTCCTGCTTTTGCACTTTCTTCTTTCACCTTCACCAGGAGTTTGTTTATTAAATTTTTTTAGAGGTATTTTCAAAATGCAGGTTCAGGATTGGCTGCAAGAGAAAACCAGATTATTTATCTGTAATTTTCAACCAGGTTCATAAATGCCAACACAACAGATTAAAAACAACCTACTTTTGTAGGTAGAGCCAAGGCCATTTGTACCATTAGTCACACCGGGTGGCAGGGCACTATGAACAGGAAATCTCTTATTCTCCCTACCCACCCCTGCAAAGTCCATTTGTCCCAGAGAATTGCTGCTGCTCATTCCAGTTCTCTAGAGCAGGCTACTTCATGAAGTCCTTGATTGACATATCTGAGGGTCTTGTATGAAAGGAAGGAAGGAAGGAAGGAAGGAAGGAAGGAAGGAAGGAAGGAAGGAAGGAAGGAAGGAAGGAAGGAAGGAAGGAAGGAAGGAAGGAAGGAAGGAAGGAAGGAAATGCAATGGCACTCATGTTCTGCCCTACCATAGATTATAAAGTTGTGGGGCAGAAGCAGCATAATTTCTGCCCTGCTCTCAAGAATAAGGATATCCTTGCGAAGGTAGCAGGACCAATGATGACTATGATACTGAAGGCAGCCCTTGAAGGAAGAAGAGGAGAACATACTGACCACTTCAAGTGTGGGTCTTTTTTCAAAATGGTTGGATACTCAAAGCAAAGCCCCATGGAAGGAATGTTTAAGAAAATCACCTCTATCATGGCCCAGGTGGCTTTTCCATTTCCCTGCTCTTCCATGCCTCAGATGCTTTATGGGCCAATTTCTTCTTCCTCTTTAGAAGATATAGAGATTGCATATGTTGGTTTTGTGTCATGGGCACTATTGGAATAAGAATGTTTTCTATTCAAAAGTTTCAAAGCAAAAACAGTGACAATTACTGTATGCTGAGGCAAATCAAAGACTGGAGAATATCTGGCTTCCATATGTTGTTGGATTGCCATCCCCATTAAGATTTACCATTGGCTTTGCTGACTGCGGATGGGAATTGTGGTCTAAAGACATCTGGAGGGCTACACATTTCCCACCCCTAGTGCAGAAAGAAGATAATCAAGCATAGAATTTCAGACCCTCACATACTAGGGCTTCCTGGGAACACTTTTTTAAAAAAAAGAGCACTGTTAAATATCATTAGACATTTAGAGCCATAACTCCGTGATACAATGCTTATGTTTATCATCTAGGGATCGTAACCTGGATTGAATCCAGGACCTCACATTAATAGGATTTCATGTGGCGAGATTAAGAAAGATCTGCCTAAGGTTCAAACAAGATGATAGATATAGCATGTTTTTCTTCAACCACGTCATAAAAAAAGTGGTGCTTGTCATAGCACATGATTTTCCTCATCCATACATCTTACATTTAGCATGCTTTGTTTGGTAACTGACTATTGAAGGATATTCACAGTCTTAATTTCTGATTGATTGATTGATTGATTGATTGATTGATTGATTGATTGATTGATTGATTGATTGATTGATTTGATTTGATTTGATTTGATTTGATTTGATTTGTATCCTGCCCATCTGATCAAATAGACCACTCTGAGTGGCTGAGGAAATGGCTTTGTGAGTGAAGAAATGGGTTAATGGTACGGCTTACACATCCCGATTGATATCTGGTGTGAGAGCTTGTAGCTGCTGCCGGTCAGAATCAACAGTACTGGATTAGATGGAAGGATGCAGTACAATGTAGCTTCAACTTTTATGTTTCCTTGAGAGATTAAGGCTACCTTTGTGCCATCTGCCTCATTTAGAACTCTGAGAAGGCCATTAGCCAAGACCAGTTTAGAATTGCTACCTGTCATTGTACACTAACAATATGTACAAAGGTCAAGCGGTTGTGATATTCTCTCCTCCCTCCCCCAATATTTACATTATTTTAATATCTCCGATATAGGCAGTATATCAACAACCTCAGATATGCAGATGATAGGGAAAGGAGTACAACAAGGCTGTATATTGTCCCCCTGCTTATTTAACTTATATGCAGAATACATCATGCAAAAGGCAGGACTGGAGGAATCCCAAACCGGAATTAAGATTGCCGGAAGAAATATCAACAACCTCCAATATGCAGATGATACCACTCTGATGGCAGAAAGTGAGGAGGAATTAAAGAACCTTGTACTGAAGGTGAAAGAGGAGAGTGCAAAAATGGTCTGAAGCTCAACATCCAAAAAACTGAGATCATGGCTACTGGTCCCATCACCTCCTGGCAAATAGAAGGCAGAGATATGGAGGCAGTGACAGATTTTACTTTCTTGGGCTCCATGATCACTGCAGATGGTGACAGCAGCCACAAAATTAAAAGATGCCTGCTTCTTGGGAGGAAAGCAATGACAAACCTTGACAGCATCTTAAAAAGCAGAGACGTCACATTGCCAACAAAGGTCTGCAGAGTCAAAGCTATGGTTTTTCCAGTAGTTATGTATGGAAGTGAGAGCTGGACCATAAAGAAGGCTGACCACCGAACAACTTATGCTTTTGAATTGTGCTGCTGTAGGAGAATCTTGAGAGTCCCCTGGACTGCAAGGAGAACAAACCTATCCATTTTGAAGGAAATCAACCCTGAGTGCTCACTAGAAGGACAGATCCTGAAGCTGGGGCTCCAATATTTTGGCCATCTGATTAGAAGAGAAGACTCCCTGGAAAAGACCCTGATGTTGGAAAAGTGTGAGGGCAAGAGGAGAAGGGGACGACAGAGGACGAGATGGTTGAACAGTGTCACCGAAGCTACCAACATGAATTTGACCCAACTCCGGGAGGCATTGGAAGACAGGAGGGCCTGGCGTGCTCTGGTCCATGGGGTCACGAAGAGTAGGACACGACTTAACGACTAAACAACCACCAAATGTCAGTTTCTGGATCTGGAGTTAGGCCAAATGCAAGGAGCACCACGAATGCTGCTTCTCCCTTTTTCAGCCTCTCTTTAACACTTCAACATTTTAACATAATTTCTGTGCGCTACGTACTAAGTAACAAAACTGTTATTACTCATTTAATTTGAAAGAAATTGCTTGCTGTCTGGATTTATCTCTCATACTTTTCAAATCTCAAAGCTCTTTTAACAGTCAATACTTAATGAACATATGGCAAATGTCCTCCTAAATCTAAATGTAATTCCCTCCCCTTTTAATGAAGCCAGGGAATTGACGCTATCTTTCCTAATCCCCAGTTATTTGGTTGGATAGAACCTCCAGAGATATGGGGGAAAGACTTGGAGGCAAGTGGGAACAGGATAGGGACAAAATGAAACAGAAAATGCAAAATAAAAGCAACAGCCTCTTTAATTAGAGGTGGAAAAGAGGGCAACAAGTAAATACAATATTAGGAATATGGTTGCAAACAAATCCACTTAACATTATAATTTTTTCCGCACATATTTCAAATTGCTTTTGCTTCTTCCTGAGTCACCCAATATTCCTCTCAATTCATACAAATTTGTTAAGAGACACCAGGTTGGAACTAATTTGTAAGGCTTTCAATGTACCTGTGGAGTGGTTTTATCAGTTACACCCCCACCCCATCCACCCCCATCCAAACATTCTCATGGTTGAGCAAAGTTTTGAACCCAGATCTCCTGAGTCTTGGTTCATCACTCTATCGACTGCACCACACTGGGAATCCCTTATAGCAGTGGTTCCCAAGCTTGGTATGATCTTGGACTAAAAGTCTCAGAAGCCTTTGCTACTAGCTGTGTTGGCCAGGATTTCTGGGAGTTGTAGTTCAAGAACATATGGGGATTCACTGTTGGGAACGTGTTGCTATTACGTACTATTAAGACTTAGGGTGGACCTATGAATGAATGATCTCCAAAATGTCCTGTCTTTAACAATCCTGCTCAGCTCTTGTAAACTCAAGCCTTGGGGTTGATTCATCTCTTATTTGGTCTTCTTCTTTTCTTGCTGTCTCCTACTTTTCCCAGCATTGTTGTCTTTCCCAGATAATCTTGTCTTCTCTGTGCCCAAAGTAGGACAGCTTCAGTTTCAATATTTTTGCCTCCAAAAATATTCACCGAAGCTACCAACATGAACTTAACCAAACTCCGGGAGGCAGTGGAAGACAGAAGGGCCTGGCATGCTCTGGTCCTTGGGGTCACGAAGAGTCACACACGACTTAACGACTAAACAACAACAATGTCATCTAAAGCCATAGGGTCTTTTACGCTAGCTAGGCTCAATGTACTACCTTCTAAACTTCTGGAGGGAAAATTTCAAGGTTTGCCTACATCAGATTGTCTCTACACTTGTAATACAGTGGTGCCTCGCATAGCGAGGTTAATCCGTTCTGGATTAACCTTCGCTATAGCGAAACATCGCTGAACGGGACAGGGAAAGCCATTGGAACGCATTAAACATCGTTTAATGCGTTCCAAAAGGCTCCTTTACTCACCGTTCAGCGAGGTTTCCTATGGTCGGCAGCCATTTTCGCGCCCTCGTTAAGCGAGGGGATGGCGCGAAAACGCTGAGCGCGGCCATTATGGAGCTTCCGGCGGCCATTTTGTCCGCCGAACAGCTGATCGCCGGGGCTTCGTTTTGCGAAGATCGGTAAGCGAAATGCTTACCGATCTTCGTAGAGCGATTTTCGCCCTATCTAAACGACGTTGAGCGATCGCATTAGCGATCCAAAAAAATGGATCGCTATGCGATTTTGTCGTTATACGGTGCGCTCGTTAAGCGAGGCACCACTGTAGTGATAAAGTTGAATCAGTTGGTCATGTTCTCCTTTTCTGTACTTCTATCGGGATCTATGTAGGGAGCTTTTACTACCTATTACAGTATCTGTAAATCCCCCGGGAGGTCAGAGAAGGATTATGTACATATGCTACTCTCTGACAATACCCCTTATATAACGAGACAAGTGGCCAAATTTTGTGCTGCAGCAATGGTTATTCGTGTTCAGATGTCTGGGTAGGTGTTTTTAGATGGGTAATATAATGCTTTTAATATAACACTGGTGGAGGTTTTACTTATACTAAGGATTTACAATGTTATTAACTGGGAAGTAAGGGTTGTTTTATCATGTTTTAATGGAAATTCTATAATTCTGCCTGATTTTACGAAACTACAATTATATGCATGTATTTTACTGTATATTGATTTGATTTTGCTGGTCTTTGACCGTAATAAAGTATTCATTCTTGGTGATTAGAAATACAAGAGTGTGGATAATGTAAATAGAAAAAAGCAGTGCATCTCACCATTCAGGAGAAGACTGCGACCAGCTCACCTGTGTGCCTCTCTCTGTCTGCTGTCCAGATGCTAATTGCAAATGGCTTTTTTAAACCTTTAAGGTGTCTTTGAACTGCAAAACCTTTCAAACGGGGGTACTCCACAGACAACATTTCCAAATAAAGAACTACCATCATACATCTGGTTAAATATACACAGATCCTGCTTCATGCTTTTTCTTTATTATTATTTCAAATGGATGATGGAGACTCAGTTGCTTAAGAAACAAGTCTTCTACTTATCCTTCTTTATAGTGAAAATGTAGCTGGAAGCCTATGGGATTAATTTTTGTCCCACAATGATACTGGATGTTAGTGCATTCATGCAGTGCCCAATTTGATAACTGAGAAGGCAGAGAAAAAGAAGGCAACAAATATGTATTTTCTATTGTTATTAAGAACTGACATGACAACATTTGGGCCAGCTGTGAGAAGATGAAGGATCAGATTCTGCTTTGTTATGTAGCCTCTGAGGAGAGTTTGGAAACATTACTGTTTTTGGATTACATTTCCCAGAATTCTGTACCCACCAAGAGTAGCTGGGCTGGTTGATTGGTTCTAGGAGTTATGATTCAAAAAGAATTTTTTCCAACAATGAGGTGCAATTGGAAGTTTGTACCAATGATTAAGCAGAGCTGTCTTTCTTTCTTTCTTTCTTTCTTTCTTTCTTTCTTTCTTTCTTTCTTTCTTTCTTTCTTTCTTTCTTTCTTTCTTTCTTTCTTTCTTTCTTTCTTTCTTTCTTTCTTTCTTTCTTTCTTTCTTTCTTTCTTTCTTTCTTTCTTTCTTTCTTTCTTTCTTTCTTTCTTATACTGCTTTTTCTCCAGTAATCTCAAGGGTGTATATGTGGGATTTCTATCTCCTCAGCTTTTTCTTCACAACAAGCTTGTGAAGTAGGTTAGACTGAGAGATTATAACTGGACCAAGATCAGCCAGTAAATTTCATGGCCATGTGGGGATTTGAATCCAGATCTCCTAAGGCCCACTTGAACACTATAACCACTGTGCCAGGAGGTCTACTGTTAGCCAAACTGAGATAGTCAATTCAAGTGTTGCTCAGAAGGGAGTTGCTGGCAGGCATAGAGTCAGTTCTTCAACTTGAGGATGGAGCAGTACATTCAAGACACCCTGTCATGAGTAACCCTTCCCCATTCGAACCTAGTGAAGTATAGCTGATAGCCCATCATCAATTATATCAAAGTCAAATTTACTAATTTGGCCAATTATTATATGTAGGAGGGAAGAGAGGGGAAAACATCATCTTGTCCTTTGCCACAAGCAACAAAATGTCCTGGATCAGCCCTATGAGTACATTTCAGTACAATGCTTCACAGATTAATCTCTCTCTTTTTAAAAAATGTTTGGTAATGATTAATCTCTTTTGTAACAAATATAATGCAGCCACATGAAAGCAGGGGAAGAAGAAAATGGTCTCACTTTAATCAAGACTTTGAAGGATAAATGCCTGATTGCCATGTGCTACTGTAAGAGGCCATGCAAGAATGTTGTACCTGCACTTCAAAGAGGACAGCATTGTTCTAAAGGCATTGGTAGTTACAGCTGTCCTTACACAGTTATAGTATATTTAATCTGTGTTCTTACAAGTCAGTATTTAATCAACATCTTTTATGTGTTTGGTTTGTACATTAAATAAGAAATGTGTGTCATTGTGAAGTGCATTAAGGAAAGGAGCAGACAGACACTAAGAAGATGCCACTGTGATTCCTACTATCATTTCCATTTGGTTCTGAGCATTGTTTTTGCGATTATTAGCTACAGGAATGGGGCAGGCCCTGTTTTTTATTTAGGATGTGCAGAATCCAAGCTAAGTTCCTTCTTAAGGAAATCCAAACTGTTGGCCTTGGCTCTTGCCACCTACATTTTATACAGCAGGGTAGGAGATGTATGGCCCTGCGAATCTCATCAGTCCTGGCCACCACATCTAATGGTGATATATGAGGGGAGGTATACAAAGAACTGGAATGTTACATGTTTCCTACTCAAGCTGTACAGGAAGTATATTTTCCCACATAGGGATAGGCCCAGATTTAGTCATATAGAAAACGAGGAAAAGTTTGGCAACTACTGTCAAGATGAGATCTAATATGGTGCCCTGAACCTTAACTCTTCTACAGATGTTAGTGACTTGATTTTACCTAGTTCTATTTTGTATCCAAAATGTTTGATGCATTTTTCCCTTGATTTTTGTTGTGACAATTTCATTCTTTATTCTCCAATGTATTGCATATAACATTGTATAGCTAATGCTAAAGAAATCTGATTTGACTCTGAATAGACCCATTGGAATAAATGGGATGCTTTAATCATAACCGACTTAAATTCTATTTATTTCAGGTGTAGTGACTAGAGTATCATAGTAAGACACAAGGGACCTGGGTTCAAGTGCCTGCTTGATCATGGAAACTCATGGAAACTCATTACTTAAGCACCTCATATACCTTAAAGCCCCTATTAGGTCACCCTAAATTGGATACAATTTAATAACACTCACACCTTGAATACATCCACTCCATAAAATTTAATACCCTTGAATCTTCTCAAGCACTAAGTATGCTTGTGTGTGGTTGTTGTCAATGGGAAATGGAAGAGAAGGCTCTATAATTCTAGCTGAGCTAGATTTTGCATTCACATTACAAAAAAACTTAAATGGAATGTGGCAAAGCAATATACCAGAATACAATACTATATCCCAATATAGTGCCCTGCAAAGGTTTTGGGGTACAATTCTCACTAATCCACAGACAACATGGCCAATGACTGACATGCTGGGTGTTGTAGTCCAAAACATATTACAGGCACCAGTGTAGGGAGGCTTCTGTCATATAAGGTTTGTGTGGAGAACTATGTTTACTCAGGAGACTGAAGATTAACTTTGGCAAACGTTGGATCTTAGCCTGAACTTGAAGAATGAAGAATAGGAAAAATGAGAGAAACAATGGGAAGGATGTGATTTTTATCATTATTTATTCAATTTATATCCCACCTGTCTAGACCAAAGTCTACTCTAGGTTCTATAGCCATAAATTATTGGCATCAACATACTAAACCACCTTGAGTGCATAACTATGTGAATTTATAAGCCATATACAAATAGAAACAAAGCAAAGTGTGCTGCTTACATACCAACCCATAGTACTTAAAGCACTCTCTGGCTGGTTTATAATTTTAACTATGCAGGCTACACATCCCCCACCCCACACAATTAGCTGGGTACTCAATTTACCAACCTTAAAAGGATGGAAGGCTGATTCAACCTTGAGCCAGCTACCTGAGCAATCGGGATCAAACTCATATCATGAGCAGAATCTTGATTGCAGCACTGTAGTTTAACCACTGCATCACAAGGCCTATTTACTCTATATTACCCTTTATTCTTTATCAGTCAGTTATTAGTGAAGTGGGCAAAGTTGAAGTTGACATCACCAACTTAGCATCAACTGTCATAGACTCAGCATGATGCCAGCCCTTCCAAAAAATAGTCTGCTTTTCAAATTAATTAAAAAATAAAGAAAAAGTCCCTCTGAAGTTACGGGAGTGTAAGATTGAAACCTTTGTTCTTGGTTTAACTGATGTTTTATTTTTGTTGCTGTTTTTTTCAACAGCATATTGTTCTACAGTACTTTGGTTTCAAGCCATGACACCTTCACTATTTCAGATATACTAGAAACAAAAGAAAAAACTAAAAATATCACTGAATGTTCGAGTTTCTAGTACCAACTGCCAAATAATGTATACAGTATATCAGTAAGAAAACAAACAGCAGAGCCTACCAGATATTGTAAAGAACTATACAAATTAGCAAGTAAACCAAGTCACATACTGCATGACATATTTCTTAACAAGAGGAATTAACTTGTGTATGAAAATACACCGACTTTGGTCTCTGTAATGCCTCTGCTCCCAGGTTCGTGGGAACAGATAGGGGTACAGCTTACAACCACCTTTTAAAAAAATCCATACTTCACAGGAAATATTCACAGTAACTTCTAATTGCCATTGATCTGTACAGCAATGTTGGCGGTCTTCACAGACTATATACAAAAATGATAGCAACTAGAAACCTATTTTTATCACCACAGGGTTCCAGGTCACTACCGAGCTTGTTGCTTCAGGAAGACAAATGGAGACAGGAAAGAGCATGTTGAATTAGAAGAGCTACCTCAGAGGTGTTCTTGGTACGACTGTGGTTCATATTATTTTTTGACAAATTCCATATCCGCAAGGATAGTCGCCTCAACAGATTTTCTTTAAATAAGTGAAGCTGTTTTTTAAGAATTTGAAATGTCATGCTGTTACACTGTAGACAAATTTATTGCAGTAATGTCAGTTCACCTTTTCCTGTTTAAATGAGAAAAGGTGGCACTCTTTGTTGGCTTTGTACAAACAAACTTCCTCATGAAATGCGGTTTCCACAAGGAAAAGCAGTCTGACATCTGACATTTCCGAGTTCAATTGTGAATACTTAATGGTGAAGATATTTACATACACTTTTCAGCTGGGGTTGAAAAAGCAAGAGTTACCGTATTTTTCGCTCCATAAGACGCACCTTTCCATAAGACGCACCGATTTTTTAGGAGAAGAAAACAGGAAAATATAATCTGTTTTCTTCGCTCCATAAGATGCACAGACTTTCCACCTCCCTGTTTTGTGGGAAAAAAGTGAGTCTTATGGTGCAAAAAATACAGTACGTAGGAACCCATTTGTCAGATTCCAAAACACAGGTGACCTGTGTGCGAGCTCGCTCAATTTCCCTTCCAGGATCTAATGGTGAAAAGGCAATCTCAAGGCTCTTGCTTAAGGATGCCAGAATAGCAGAGAGAGGAAAGGGGCCAGTTCTGTTTTTTTTTCTTTCTGCTGTAATTCTTTTGATGGGAACTCATGACAAGCATCTGTAGAGGGCTGCATCCAGATTTAGTTATACTCTGCAACCATTGGACTAAAATTAGCTATTAATAATTAAAGTTTCATTTTTCTGGATGGGTGTGTTCTGTGTATAATTAAATCTGGATCTGTGTATGAATCTGAAAGGAAAATCCAGCTGTTAAGTAAAGAATACTGCCCAGGTCAAAAATATCTTCAGTTCCATTCTTTATAAAGCAGTAGTGTTGTCAATGAAGCAGAAATAAAATTGGCCAGCTGTTCCTCCTCGCTCCATCTTCTGGCCATTGTTGCTAGGCAACCAGTCCTTTGACTTTGCATTTGGTACTGTGACATATCTGATTTGCTATTTTAAAATCACACTGCCCCAACAAGGTTTCATGTAACTGAAATACTCTATGTTACTGTCACTGTGCCATTGTCCTTGGAAATATGACTTTGGTAATGTAGGAGGCATGTAGGGCTGGCCCTAATATTAGACAGAGTAGGCAACCATACCAGTTGCCAGATGCTGAAGGACAGCACTTGCCAGGGTTGCACATTTCAATGCTTCTTAATGCCCCAGATTTCTATGGGATTGGGGGGGGTACACAGAAGGAGCCTCCCGGAAGAATGTAAACACATTTGGGCATCCACAGGGCAATGACAGCACCCTATTGGCTGATCTTTCCACTCCAGTATCTCATTAAATTGTTTCTCACACAAATAGGACAGGATTTTTTGCCTCCCCCCCCCCCCCGATTCCCAGAATTGCCTAGCCAAGAAAACATCCGCAGTTTCTTCCAGTGAAATCCTATGCAAAACTTCTTAGATATTGTCTGGAAATTGCTGCCATTCTCTGCAGGATTCATTATGACACCTAGATAAATCGTACCTAATGCTATGGAAGGAAACATTGTTAATCATATTGCCTTTCAGCATCAGCCATTATGAGCCATTACTTGTCTATTAAGACCAGAGAAGCAAACAATGAAGGCTCTGCTGACCTTCATTTTTCAGAAACAACACAACACAGGTAATAATCTTAGGTCCTTCTCTCCTGATTCTTCCTGTAATGTCAGTGTATTATGTCATTACATCACATTATTTAACAGTTTGAATTCATGATTGCATTACTCATTTGTTCTCCTTTATGGCCTCTGTGAACACACATTTAATGGGTTAATCTGCGCTAGAGCAGAGTATTTTTGGAAACTTCCACAGCTTTAAGCACTTAGTGCTGGGACCTCCCCTACACCGGCTATATAACTACGCCCCCCCCCCCCCGGCACCCAGTGCCTCAGTTCTTTTTTCAACCGCTGCTGTAGCAGCAGCTTTGTTTGGAACTTCGCAAGTAAAGACAATTCTATTTCCTTTCTTTGACCTCCTCTTGTTCTTTCTTCACTAACAAGTTGTTTCTTCTGCCTGGGGGAAGAGCACTAGCTGGTGTTATGTGTTCTTTGTAAAAGCTTTACAAAGCCGGCTTTACAGCCCTCAGGGCTTTTCTCTTAAAGAAATCAGGTAACTTCTACCTTAGCAAGGTTACCCCCAGGCTCAAGAGCAACAGCTATCCACCTGTTTGGAATCTTCCTCTTTGCGTCAAGAAAGAAGACAGCATCTGAGCTTTGCCCTTGGAAAGGGCCCCCTGCAGCTCCTGCCACCATCCCCGCCTGCCATTAATTCTCCTGACTGGGGTAAAGCCTCTTTGGAGGTTGGCGTGGAACAACCCTCTTGCATCAAGGGGCTTGTTCATACAGTTGTCAAGTCTGCAGTAAGTTGGGCACATGTAGCCCCACGGTTACCCTTGGAAGAAGAGAGGGGCCCCTGCAGCTCCTGTTGCCAACCCCATTTGTCAGTGATTCTCCTGACTGCGGTAAAGCCTCTGTGGAGGTTGTTGTGGAACAGCCCTCTTGCATCAAGGGGCTCATTCATACAGCTTTTTAACCTGAAGTGAGTTGGGTGTCTGATGCCCTGCCCTTGGAAGAAGAGCCAGCTGCCCGCTCACTCACTCGCCACCCGAAAGCCACTTCCCCTCCTCCTCCTCCACTGCCGCCGGCCACTTCCTCTCCTCCTTGCCATCCTCGTCACCAGCCATAAACTTCCAGGGCGGGCTCGGGCAGCCACCGCCGCAGCAGCAGAGCCGCCCACTCTATATTTTGAGTGGAAATGTTGGGGGGGGGTCGTCTTATACGCCCAGTCATCTTGTATGCCGGCAAATACGGTATGTGTAAGGACAGTACTGTACATATTTCCTGTACAGTGGTGCCTCGCTTGACGATGTTAATTCATTCCAGCAAAATCGCTGTAGAGTGAAAACATCATCAAATGAAATAAAAAAAAACATTGAAACGCATTGAAAACTGTTCAATGCATTCCAATGGGCTGAATACCTGCTCGTCCAGTGAAGATCCTCCATACGGCGGCCATTTTCGGTCCCTGTAAAGCGAGGAATCCTAGAAAACATCAGGGGGCCATTTTCTTCAGCCGGTGGCCATTTTGAAACCTGACGATCAGCTATTTGCTGATCGTCATAAAGTGAAAATCGGTTCTCGAAGCAGGGAACCGATCATCATTAAACGAAAAACAAACCCATTTAAACCATCGTTTTGCAATCGCAAAAGCGATCGCAAAAACCTAATCATACAGCGATTTCCTCATTAAGTGAGGCAATCGTTAAACGAGGCACCACTGTATGCTTCTTTTTGCAAAATGCTAAACATTAGTAGTTGCAATATGATTGCTGAAAATGAAGGCACCATGGTGATGGAAGAAAGGGCAATTTTCCATCAGGTCACTTCAGATAACAGTATGTAATGGAAATTAAAACTAAACAACAGTAAGTCACAATGGGATCCTCAGAGATAATTCTTCTCTGAACCAATGAAATGGTAGTCTTTGTTATCAAGAAGAGTTTATTCCAGTCTCTCTTTCCCGTGGTGCCCATAATTGTATGTTTGTTACTGCATCAGGCTGATTCCCCCTACCCCGGAAACTGGTTCTTCCTAAGTAAATAGTTGTATTAAAGGCAAGATAATTATACAATTAGCATTTGGAGCTATGAAGAAGTGTTTCTTTTATCAGATATATGTACACATGATGAGATCAAGTGTGGCATCCCAAAGTGATCAATGGCTGACACTCCTTGACAGTGGTTGAAGGGAATGCTTTTTTCAGGGACCATTCCAGAACTTCTAAAGTTAACTTTTTATTTTATTTATTTTATTTATTTTATTTATTTAATTTATATGCCGCCCACTCTACCCAAAGGTCTCTTTGAAGGCTACAGCCCTAGAACTGCTCAGCCAACAACCATTCTGCTCACTTTTGCTTGGCTATTGAATAATGGAAAGAATACTTTTACAAAAAAAAACCTCTATAGTTTTTTTCCAATCTGCAATACAAAGGTGCATTAGGTGTGATTTTGAATGATTCAGAGAATAAAAACAAACAACGATTGGAAGCAGGTGATGCCTATGCATGGGAAGAAATTTCTTCATGGTCTCAATTTCAGTCAAAGGAGGCCGCTAATAATTCTCCAATGCCTGCAACAGATGTTGACTCTAGTTTATTTTTATTTATTTCTTTGACTTTTATACCGCCCATCTGGCTGCCAAGGCCACTCTGGGCGGTTTACACATTAAACAAATATATAATTGAACAACAATTTAAAACAATAAATATAATAAACATAATAGTTATAAAATCAAAATTAAACACAAACACATGAACAAAATTTAACTGAAAATAATTTAAATTATATGGAAGCAAGGTGGCACGACTGATAATAAAAATGTTCAGACAACTAATGATTGGAACAACTGATTGGTTCAAAATTGGGAAAGGAGTATGACAAGGCTGTATATTGTCCCTCTGCTTATTTAACTTCTATGCAGAATACATCATGCAAAAGGCTGGACTGGAGGAATCCCAAACCGGAATTAAGATTGCTGGAAGAAATATCAACAACCTCAGATATGCAGATGACACCACTCTGAAGGCAGAAAGTGAGGAGGAATTAAAGAATCTCTTAATGAGGGTGAAAGAGGAGAGTGCAAAAAATGGTCTGAAGCTCAACATCCAAAAAACTAAGATCCTGGCCACTGGTCCCATCACCTCCTGGCAAATAGAAGGGGAAGATAATGAGGCAATGACAGCATTTACCTTCTTGGGCTCCATGATCACTGCAGATGATGATAGCAGCCACGAAATTAAAAGACCCTTGCTTCTTGGGAGGAAAGCGATGACAAACCTAGACAGCATCTTAAAAAGCAGAGGCATCACCTTGCCGATAAAGGTCGGCATAGTCAAAGCTATGGTTTTTCCAGTAGTTCTGTATGGAAGTGAAAGCTGGACCATAAAGGCTGACCACCAAAGAATTGATGCTTTTGAACTGTGGTGCTGGAGGAGGATCTTGAGAGTCCCCTGGACTGCAAGGAGAACAAATCTATCAATTCTAAAGGAAATCAACTCTGAGTGCTCACTGGAAGGACAGATCCTGAAGCTGAGGCTCCAATACTTTGGCCATCTCATGAGAAGAGAAGATTCCCTGGAAAAGACCCTAATGTTGGGAAAGTGAGAAGGCAAGAAGAGAAGGGGATGACAGAGGATGAGATGGTTGGATAGTGTCATCGAAGCTACCAACATGAATTTGACCAAACTCTGGGAGGCAGTGGAAGACAGGAGGGTCTGGCGTGCTTTGGTCCATGGGGTCACGAAGAGTCGGACATGACTAAACAACAACAACAATCTGAATTCAAAGTTTTTATATTTGTGTAAAGAGTGAGTTTTTTCTTGTGACTTTTAGAGGCATTCAGAATGCCTCTTTCCACGTTTTATGTCATTCTCTTTTACTTTCTCAAGGAAAGTAATGAAAAAGCAAGTAAGAAAAAGCAACAAGAAACATAATGAGTGATATAACACATTACTTTTTAAACAGATAGATGAGTCACCATAATGGATGGCTTTAAAAGGGAGAGAGAGGGAAACACAGTTCATTGTAACAATTAAAATAAAGTTGTATTTTTTTAAAAAGTAACTTTCCATGCAGTGAGCATTCAGTGGTTAGTGACCTTGCTTAATACTCATTGGGTTGATCTTTGCCAGCATAAGTAATGACACCCCTTAATTTTTAAAATTTGTATTGCCACTAACTATAGGATTGCCTTGAATAAGGATGTGTCAGAAATTTGATTCACCAATTTTTATTTGCTATTTTTCTCTTTCTTTTACAAATCAATCGGCCTCTGCACACTCCTGCGTAAACACATACGTGGGTCCAATTTGTGGTTAGAAGTCTTCACGTTTATAAACTTGTGATATGTTTCAGAAAAAGCAATGAAAAAAGTGTTTGACAAAGTGTATATTTGGAGAGAAAAAACCACATTGCACTCAATGTACACAAACATACTCTAAATTAAAAGCGTAAACTTTAGAAAATTTAGTATAACACTACACACATGTGTGGCACAAAGACGTGGCAGAGGAGAGTACTTGTAGGGAAGAAGGAAGTCCTTGGAAATGGACTTGACAATTCTGACCATCACTACTGTCATGGATGTTACTGTCTTTCTCATGGCTCTAAGGAACAAAGCAAATACAGTAATACTCATGGACTGTATTTAGAATTGGTGTTCCCCTGTGTGATGAAAGACATCTACTTGCCATGCCATTTGATTTTCCTCACTTACATATCTTGTTTAGTGTGCTATGGTTTGTTATTGGTCATTGGAAAGTATACAGGCTTGACTTGCACATTTGATTACTTAAATAAATGACTGAGGAAACCCTGTTGTGGAAGGAAAAATGAGTTAATTGATGAGAATAAACAATCCCCTTATTATGTTTTTTAATCTTCAGTGGCCTTTTTAGTTGGCTCTATTGGCACTCACGCCTGTATTTTCTAACAAAGGGAGAGAGTGTTTCATCTCACCATGATGAATTATTTGTTCAAATTAAATATTGGATGTGGCAATTTACAGTTCATGTCAAGTGTAATACTTGGAGTTTTTACTACAAATTGAAACCTCTCATTTAGAAAGAGAAAACAAAATTTATATCTGACAGCCAGACACCCACAGACTGTCAGACTGATAAAGGCTTTCTTTCAGAATATGACAAGATACAAACTAATTAACAAATGTAGAAAAGAGCATTATACTTTATGTCAAAGTATATGGGGAAACACATACTGTTGATATGCTTGAGACATATGATAGTAGCCCATAACAATATGTTTTTCTTTAAAAAAAAAATCAAAGACAATATAGGGAGAAAAAACATGACCATTTTTGTTTGGGTTGATGAAATACCAAGAACATTCTGGGAGCCATTTATAATAAATGAATGATGGTTCATCCTGAAAATCCTGTTCCTCCTTAGGACTGATGGAAGTTGTATATCTGTAACATCTGGAGGGTTGGAAGTTCTTCATTCCTTTCTAGAAGGATGCTGTAGGAGGGAAATTGGACCTTTCTGTGCTAACTCTATTCCACATCTATCTTTGGCTACATCTAATATCAATGCTGAGATGATTCTTTTAGCACTTAATTAGAAGTGATCAGGGATGTTGGCAAGTCTTCAGGTCCGAATTCCAAGTCCAAGTTTGAGTCTTTAGTACCAGGTCCCTAGTTCCAAGCCGCAAGTCCAAGTCTCTATTAAAAACAAATTCTTTTCTCCAGAAGAAAGGGGGAGGGTGAGTGGGTTCTGAGTCTTGAGTCAAGTCTGAGTTATTACGGGGGGGGGGGAGGGGGAAGTCTGAGTTGAGTCCAAGTCAACTTAAGTCCAACTTGATCGTGAGTCCTGTGACTCCCCATCCTGGGAAGTGGTGGTGCTTCAAGTGGTGAAATAGATCCGTTTGTGTCTCACTGCTTTTCCTTCCTTTTGTATCTAGCGCCTGTGTGCTTGGCTGTTGGTCAGTAGATGTTTAATAAAGGCTAATTTTGCAAGCCTGAATTCAGAGTTGCACTCTAAGGAAATTCCATCACTGAAAGGAAAACATTGTTAATCAAATGGAATATGTTAATGTCTAGTTTGATACATAGACAGTACTTTATAATATGTCCTTGTATAACTCAGTAGTTTGGTTGGGAGTTTGATTCCCCACTATGCCTCCTGTAAGTACAGGCTGCCTATCTGGCCTTGGGTAAAAGCTGCACAGTTTCAAATTAGAGAGAGGCACAAAGCACTTCATGCCAAGTCTTTTTAAGTCATTGGTGTGGCCTTTCTCTCTCACACACACCCCTGTTAGCTCCCACACTCAGTGCGTGCTACTCATTCCCTCCCCTTCGCATGATCTTCCAGTCCCAGCAGGAATGCAAGACTTCCTTCTCCACCTCCTCCAGCAGCTGCCCACTCGGAGAAGAGGTGGTGCTGCCTGTGAGTGGGGAAACTGGTAGAGGGGTGAGGGAAAGAAATACACAGCACCAGTTGTACAAAAAAAGAGAAATTATCTTGAAATCCACCAGATGCCCATCTTAAAACCTCCCACTCGCCTCAGCTAAACTGTTTGTGTGAGAGACAATACATGTGTGAATGAGCAACGCACACCGGCTGGTAAGTGTGGGAGCTGGTGGGGTGTCTGTGTATGTGAGGGAAAGGAACATATGGCATTTGTGGCGCCACACCTATGATTTAAGAAGACTCAGGAAAAAGTCTTTTGTGCCCATCTCTACCCAGGATGCCCCAGAAGAAGAACATGGTAAACCACTTGTAAATATTCTCTACCTAGAAAACCGTGAAAAGGTTTGCCATAAGTCAGATTGACTTGATGGCACCTAATTATTATTACTATTACTAGTTCCATCCCCATCCCTCAACCCTAGTGAGTTTCTATGGCAAAGCCAGGGAATCGAACCCAGGTCTCCTAAATCCTAATCCATTATTCTGCCCACTACACCACACTGGGTACCTGCATATTTCTATGTAAGGTACAGTAATTCATCCTAAAGCTGTATAAGTGATTACTAATGTGCCCAAATTTTATGAAAACAACAGATAACTTTTGTCTGCCTTTTGTGTGTGTGTGTGATGTGTGTTGTCTTTTTTTGGGCATCCTAATAAATGACTTTCCAAGGAGAAGTCATTCTTGAGTAGAAATCACAGTAAAACATTACAGATATGTGCAATGTGCTCTAGAAGACCACAAAAACCAAACAAGTGTCAGTGGCAAAAGGAGAGGAGAGAAGGGAGACCATTTTGATTGTGTTTGATTGAGGCCTGCAAGTTGAATTGCCAAACTGATAGTGATGTCAGCCCTCCTGGTGCAGGTAGACATATATTCCCCTCCCTCTTCATATCTTTCTGAAGATGAAAAACGAAAAGCAAGATTACCCCACACATTTTAGATAATTCTTCAGGTAACTATTGCTTCAGTTTGAGCTGAGAGGCAAAGAAAAGTTTTTTCCTCATAAAAATAATCAGACAGCACTGTGTTGTTCACACTTCAAAAATAACTACAGTTAAAAAGGAAAAGGCTCACACATGTATTCTCTCTCACACAAACAGTTTAGCTGAGGTGAGTGGGAGGTTTTAAGATGGGCATCTGGTAGATTTCAGAACTGTTTCTTTTTTTGCACAACATTTTACCCAGTTAGTAACATGTATAGCAATATTATGACAGTAATGAAGAGAAAAAAAGGCTGGCTGGTTGGCTCAGTGGTTTATGTATCTGGCTGCAGAGCCAGTGGTTGGGAGTTCCAGTCCCAGGTTGCCCCCAGAAGACAGGAATGGTAAACCACTTCTGAACATTCTCTACCTGAAAACCCTGAAAAGGTTTGCCAGAAGTCAGAACTGACTTGATGGCAAATGGTTAAAATTATTATTATTAAAGAGAAAAAATATAAATGAAACAGGTTCCCTGATGAGCAAAGAAATATAGACGTATTATTCTAGCCCAAACCATGTTTGAGAGGATTGTATTCCCACTTATATCCCTGCTAAATTCATCTATCAAGTTTGATATTAATCATCTCTCTACATTACTGAGGGGTAATGCAGCTTCCAGTTTTGGATTTGTTTGTACTTCTGTGTGATGTGTATCCTTATGTACTTTCAAATAAGATTGGGGTGGTGGGCATAGTCCTCTCTCCCATTTTTATCCTCAAAAGAACACAGTGAGATGGTTTAGTTTGAGGAATAGTGACTAGCCTGAGATTATTTATGTAACATGATTGCATGATGTCAAGTCAATTCTGACTTACAGTGCATCTTTTCAAGGTTTTCTAGGTAGAGGGTACTCAGAAGTGGTTTACCATTCCCTTCTTCTGGGGGTGCCTTGGTACTGTGCAGCTTGCCCATGGCTACACAGGTAGGATCTTCCCCAGGAAGCACAGTGGGGACCAGCAGCCAGAGACGTAAACTACTGAACCATCGAGACAGCTTGAGGTTATGTATAACTAAATGAAAAACAAGAGAAGAACAAAGGGAAGGAAGTGGGATCAGATATACCTTAATTTGAAATGGAGAAGAAGTGAGAACTACCTGAAAAGATTAATTGTTCATAAATATAAAAAGTAGATACGTATTGAAAAAAGATAAACAATTATGATATAAACTTGTTCTGAAAACATTTGGCCTCATGGGGGGGGGAGCCTCCGAAGGGTCCTGGAAGGCTCTCTCAGATCCTTTGGAGGCTCCCCCTGCCCCCTGCAGGGGAAAAAACGCCAGATTCCAGGACCCACTTCTGAGGCTTTCCAAGCTTCAGAAGGGTCCTGGAAGGTTGCGATTTCGCCCTTGCTGGCCCTGTGGGGGGAGCCACCAAAGAGTCCTGGAAGGCACTCTCTGACCCTTCTGAGGCTCCCCCCACCCACCCCCGCTGGGCCCTGGGGAGCGCTGTTTTACAGTACAGTGGTGACTCGCAAGACGAGCGCTCCGTTTTACAACGAAATCATATAATGATGAAGTTTTTGTGATTGCAAAACGATGTTTCCTATGGGGATTTTTCGCTTTGTGATGATCAGTTCCCTGCTTCGGTAACCAATCATCACAAAACGACGATTTTCGCACAGCTGATCGGCGGTTTCAAAATGGCCGCCGGGTAAAAAAAATGGCTGCCTGCTGTTTTCTGGGACGGATTCCTCGCTGCACGGGCAGCAAAAATGGCCACGCTATGGAGGATTTTCGCTGGACGGTGAGTTTCAAGCCCATAGGAACACATTAATCGGGTTTTAATGCGTTTCTATGGGCTTTTAAAAATCGCTTTACGCTGTTTTCGTTCTACAGCGATTTCGCTGGAATGAATTAACATCGTAATGCGAGGCACCACTGTATTCGCTCCATAAGATGCACACACTCCCCCCCCCACTTTTTGGGGGGGAAAAGTGCATCTTATAGAGTGAAAAATACAGTACATAACACTGATTCTGCAGGATGCAATAGTTGCCAGTGCTTTCCTTTAAAATCCTAAACAGCTTAGAACTGTAGGTTATTTGAAGGATCACATGTACTCATATGTAACTGCCCAGAGCCGAGGTGACCAGTTGATGAATCTAACGGCAAGATCTATTCACTTGGTAAATATGGGAGACAAGATCATTTCTGTGGTGGCCCCATCCTTTTGAAATGTCCTATTACAGGATGTTTGCATGGTTTTTTCCCTATTTTGAAATGGCTCTTAAAGACCTGGTTTTTAAAAAGGGGGCACCAGGTCAAATGAGTCTCATTTCCTGAGATTTCAGAGGCAAAACCTGAGATTAGAGGGTGGATTCTTGTGATGTCACAAAACTGGGTCCTTCTGATGTTACAAAGATTTATGTGATTCTCACAGTATAATCAGGCACAAGCTCACTCTCTGCTGTAGCTTGGTGCTTGCTGTTCACCCCACAGCTGCATGAATTATTTTCTCCCAGAAGTTGAGAAAGATCCTTCACTCTCTTGCCTACAAAGGCTGAGCAAGTCAGGATAACTTCAAGGACATCTCATTGCTAACTGACTCAGCTGGGCTTCTCCAACTGGGAGAGACAAAGAGCCAGTAACTCTAAGAAGGAGGGTGGCTTTTTATTTGGGTCTTTCCCCTTTTGTCTGTCAGATTGCAGGTAGTCAGTAGGCTGCTTTGGCTATTCCCATTTGGGTTGAAGAACCAGGTGAGAGATAGGGCTAGTTAGAGTAGGAAGTATTTTTGAATGGTGTTGTTTGTAAGTCTTGCCTTTTATGTGTTTTTAAATTGTTGGAGTTACTTTTTATCTATACCTGTTTTCTTCTTCAAATCATATGTAATCTAATCTGCATTTTTAATGAATGTATTTTATAGACCTGTGTTCATTAATTGATAAGGAACGTGGTACCAGCTAGCTCCAGCCCTTGCTGCTTAGCTAAGCTACCAAGTAAGTAACCAGAGCTTTGAGTTCCTATAGTTATAAGGAAACCCAGCATTGGCATAGGTTGGTGAATAGCCCTCGAGGCCTCTGTTTCCTTGGGACTGAGGACTGGCTTAAACCAAGATGGTGGCACTTCTACTGATATATAAAAGTTTCTAATATCAATGTTTAGGAAGAGGAATCTTGGTAAAAAAAGAGTCCACAATTCAGGTAAAACCCAGCTTAGGTAATATGATAATTCAGAGCCAAGAGGGAAAAATAGTTATTTTAATTTTTATTTATTTATTTTTTGCTTTCAGGCAAAAAGGACCTAGCTGCTGTAATACTTGCTTCCATACTTAACTGTGGAGCAAGGGTTTGGGATTTCTGTTCCCACTGTGCTTCTTGGAAGAAGAGCCAGCTTGCATAGCCTTGAGCATACTGCATAGTCTCAGAGCAGCTTGAGAAAAAGGGAATAGTAAACCGCAAATGAGTACTTTATACCTAGGAAACCCCAGCAAGGATTGCCATGAATCAACTTAATGGCATATAATGATTAATTATGCTGCTGCTGGGGCTTGTGGAAAGCTCACCACCATCCCAGTGTTCAAAAGTAATATGTTATTTCTCATATTTACTTTGGTAACACATTATACTTTGCAGTAATGAAGTAGTATTGAGTTGCTTTTTTGCCTGTAATGGCCATGTCTGTAAATTCCTAGGTTTTTAAAAACACAATGAGAACGCATCTCTTTCTGTTACTTCTTTGAGCAGCGACTGGGGGCAGAGAATGGGTCAAATGGGTGGCTCACTTGCTATATCACACATGGAGATTTATGGAAAGGAATCTTGTTATGCCAGTTCAATTTGTCCACTAATACTCATGAGAGTGCTAGCCTATAGAATTTCAGCCAACACAGCACTTGGTGCACTGGGTTACAAATCCCATCCCATCTCCAGCTGGAGTGTGTGTGAGGGGAGCTATAGTTCAAAGGAAGAAAGTGCCAAGGAAGTTGTTGTTTTTTCACATGTTTCCTTTACAGATCTTGCACAATAAACAGAATTGGCCACTTGAGGGAACCAGTGAACATTTCCATGTATTTTCCTATGGTTGGATCAGGAATGGTAACACATTAATAATCAGGAGTGGGACCTAGAGATGGGCATGAATCAGGAAAAAAATGTGATTCATTTTGATTCATGATTAATCAAGGTTGATGAATCACGAATTACAAAGTTATGTATTTTTCTGACAAATTTATGAATTGATTTGTAAATTTGTTTTTGACTTTAAAACCTTATAAAACAGATCCCCAGGCCCCAATTTGCAGGAAGGCTCCCCCTGATTCTCCTCTACAAGCCCTGCATGTTTGGTGAAATGTGGGTTTTGGACATCCAAGTTATACACCCACAAAGTGAGTCCCCCAGGAAAGTGCCCTTTAGCAGCTGGCTTGGGGAGATGTAATCTTCACCAAACTGGGAGGGATTGTAGAGCAGAGGCAGAGGAAGTTTCCCTGTGATTTTGTTGCCTCTAGGTGCCTTGGGGGGCATTTTATAGCCAAACAAAAATCACTAAAATTCATTGATTTGTATTTGTTGAGGGCATTGATTCATATGAATATAAATCAACAAATCCATCATTTTAAAAAATCAATTTGGTGATTCATTTTTTAATTCATGCCCATCTTTAGTGGGAACATACCGGTATTAGTTTTGCAGAGAGGGTAACTGTCACAATCTCCTGCTGGCCCGAAGTAGTGAGTAATAGAATGAGTTCCTTTTAAATAGTAACAGGTTTTCAAGGAAGGCTTTCTCCCCTTGCTTTATGTTGTTGTTCACAACATTGTGTAGCAAGAAGGTTCATAATGACTCACAGTCTTGGTGATCCACTCTCTGCCTTACCCCCCGAACAAAACAATGACTCCTTCTGCAGGCATCTGCCAGCTCTCTCAGTCCCCTCACTTCTGGCTTTTTGGTAGGCCAATGTTGTCCAGAAACAACACACATACAAACACCTTTGTTCTCAGCCACTGAGAAAAAAACATTAGAGACAGTCTGTAACACATTCATGTTGCAGTCTTTCTGTGTTTGTGAAATCAAACTTCAAGAGTATTTCATGCTTAAATCTCAAAAGTCCAACACCAAAGAAAGCAAGCTGATCTGTATAATCCCATAGTTCAGGAAAGCTTATGCAGTGACGCTGAATCACCCACATTAGTTAAAAGTTTTCATGCTCCCACAATAGGCTATCTCTAACATCTCTTTTTGGCTTGAGTCTTCCTGCGGGCTGGTAATGGGTGGAAGTAGGTGCCCTTGGTTTAAAACCAGACAAAAAAATTAACACTTCCCTCCTCCAGTGCTACTGGGAAGGGGGATAAGGAACATGGTGCCCCTGGATGCTGAATACCAGTGTACCCTTGGAAATCCCCCCACCCCCATCCTCTTCAGCACAATTTTTTAAAGCTAAAAATGTCTTACCATTAATTAGTCTTGCTTCAAAGAGAAGTGAGGCCCTCTAGCTGCTGGCATCTTCCTTTCCCAGAAATGGCTCTGGGCCACAATGCAGAGATATTATTGCAAAATTATAATGGCAATTGGCTGTGGGCTGTTTTCCTTTGCAATCTACTTCATCACCAAGAAAAAGAAAGTGGGAAAGGAAAGGTCTCTCATTGCTATTGATCAACAGAGTGGGGTTAGAGTCCAGGAGTCAAATGAACGAGATTTGTGTGCATGTGTGTGTGTGTGCAAATATGTTTGTAAATCGTGCATGATCTATAGTGTTTTTATTGTACAGTGGACCCTTGACTTACAGACGGTTTGACTTACAGACTTTTTGAGTTACAGACTTCTCTGGCCACAAAATTTAGGTTTGACTTGCAGACTGAGATTTGACTTACAGACCAGAAAAAAACCAAAATGGAACAAAAACGGCCTGTTACGGGATCAATCGGTTTTCAATGCACTGTAGGTCAATGGAGACTTGACTTACAGACTTTTTGACTTGAGAACCGCCTTCCAATACGGATTAAGTTCTCAAGTCAAGACTCCACTGTATGTGTGTTTAGCCCTAAGCTGGAGTTTGCCTGCTCACATGTGGGGATAAACTGGGAATAAGGATGTGGGTCCATGTAAGCACCATCCCAAGCACTGCCGTACCTCTGACAACAGAGGGGTCTCCTGCTAGGTTTAGTTGGATGCAATTACAGAGTTCCTGTGACTGGCCAGATTTATACCCTTCTAAGCAACTCTACACACAACATTCAACCAAATGTAGTCAGATGGCCCTATACGTAAAGCCCATAATGCTCAATGGAGAAATGTCTGTGGCGCTGCTGAGTGCATAGTGACATAGAGCCTTAGCTGTGTGCCCACTGACCTGCAAGATTTGCTTCATCTGATTAATTTCCCCCCTTTTTTTTAGAAAAAACTGTTTTGTGGACTGCATTTCTTTGGTTGCTTCATGTATTTCATATATACTGAACCTTCTGGTTTATAACCCTAGACAGGGTTGCACAAATTGTAAGTGCCAAGTTTTCCAAGCCAGAACTGGCTCTCCCTAATACAAGGTAATTCTCTTATACAGCCCACTCTGAAACCCAAACTCCTTCCCTTAGTGCAATTTAACTCTGTCTCTCTGTCCTCCATCCTCTTCAGCTCTTCTTTATACTGTATATCCTCCTCCTGGCTCCTTTGGATTGGCTCTCCTTTCTGATATTTTCCAACCAATCTCTGGGTAAAATGAGTGAGGGTTCTGTCACAAAAGGTATCATCTAACCCTTGCATTTGTGTAATCCTGAATCACACAACTTCCTCCCAATTCTTTCTGATTCCCTATAAGAACTCTGTTTATTTTTTCTTATTCTACATTGTAATTGTTTGTATAGCCTGGTTCTTGTGTGGTCAGTCATATTGCTAACAGGATAAGCTCTGTGTGAGTGCAATTTACAGAGACCAATCTGCTTAGATGCACTGCTACCGATACACTATATACTGTATGTCCAATTTCATAATGTGTGCAAGTGTAGGCATCTGTTTCCAGAGCACCCCTGTAGAAGTTAGAAATATTTCCCTGTATAAACCTGCCTTATCACTAATGGCTGCTGGGGAAGCTCTGTGTGCTACCATTGAGAACAGTGTGTTATCTGGCAACACAAGAGGAGGGAGTTTTCTGCCAACCCCCCCTCCAATTGTGGAATGCCCTCCCTTTGGAAGCTTAATTGGCACCAACACTGGCATCATTTTGCCATCAAGTCAATATGTATTCATTTATTAGAGCATTTGGGAGTTGAGGATCATGGCCTGCATAGATTTTAGTGCAATGGGGACGTGGTGGCGCTGTGGGCTAAACCGCAGACACCTGTGCTGCAGGGTCAGGAGACCAAGCAGTCGTAAGATCGAATCCACGCGACGGAGTGAGCGCCCGTCGCTTGTCCCAGCTCCCGCCAACCTAGCGGTTCGAAAGCATGCAAATGCGAGTAGATAAATAGGTACCATCTCGGTGGGAAGGTAAACAGCGTTCCGTGTCTAAATCACACTGGCCATGTGACCACGGAAAGATTGTCTTCAGACAAAATGCTGGCTCTATGGCTTGAAGAGGGGGATGAGCGCCGCCCCCTAGAGTCGGACACGACTGGACAAAAATTGTCAAGGGGAACCTTTACCTTTTTTTTTTTTTATGTTAGAGTGTTTTAATCTGGTGCTGCTTGATTTTAACTTATTTTCAGAATCTTATATTTTAAAGTTGCTTTATACAGCTTTGTAGCCTACCCTAAAATCCTATGATATAGGGTGGGCTATAAATGTTTAAATGAAATAAGTAAGTAATAAATAAAATATGAGAAGTAGATACATAAGGATAGGAGACCCACATCTTGACTGATGTGACATTTTTTAAATTAATCAATACATTTACCAAAACATAATGAAGATAAGCATGTCATTCCATTTTTATTTTTTATTTTTTAAAATATTTGCACTAATTATACGTTGATAATGTGCTGTGGGTGAATTATTAATTACGAACAAGGCCCATCAGAAGTCCGAAAAAAGCAAATAATCCGAAGACACCGAAATAAACAGCCTATAGGAAAGAAGACAATTATGTAGGGTTATGCAGTGCTGCTGGTCTTTCCTGTCTCTGAACTAAGTATAACATATGGCTTACACACATATTTTGAGAATTAAAAAAACCACATATATTTTAAATGGTCAAATTATAGAGTTAATTAAATGTATCCAAAATCTGGGTTTCAAAATATCCCCATAACAAATTCTAAATAAAAGGGCGAACTTTGATGCAGAAATCTGAAATTGTTCTTAACATTTGGGAAATTGCCATAAACATAATGACAGAAATTGATTTCCTCAAACCTCGTTAAATTTCTGCAACCAAGCATAAACCATGCAATATGTATCTGCTTTCTGCTTTTTCAGTCCTGTTTTCTAATCTTACCTCTAACCCCCATCTGATATACAAACCCTTTCTATATGACCTATACATTTTCAGTTTGTCCCTCCCACCACCATGAGAGTTAGAAACCTATACATGTATATCTAGGGGGAAATCTTCTAATTTTTCTTTCTGTTTAGCTTTCTACTGAACTCTATAAAGAATCTCCATACAATTGCTCAGAGTCTCACTAGGCAAACATCAAGAAATCTTACGCACCTGTTCACTCGTAGCTTCATCATAACGTATAAAGGTGGCAAAATGCTCACAGTTGCGAAGGAGCACATTGTACGATATCTCTTTCCCAACACAACTCAAAGCTGTGTGGACTATTTCCTCCACACTTTTAGGTGGGCGACTGTTGTCATGTTTATTGTTGACTCGCCACTGGTCTCCTGCACATGCATCTAAAAGCCGATCTATTTTTACCAGTGCCTTCTTTGTATTGGAAGAGGCTAAACTATCTCCTACAACCCCATCTGAAAAAGAGAAAGTTAAAAAACAGGACCGGAAACTATTTTATCTGTGAACTGTGTCGCCCAATATCAATACAAAGTCCAGACATTAGAAATGGTTTTTAATCCTGCCTTTTGATTTACACCAGTTCCAGATACTAAGGCAGTGGCTGCTTCTTATATTTGGGCTTACCCAAATTCTGGGAATTCCAATGAGCTGCCCCTGATGTCCTGTTTTCATTAATGCACATGTATACAAAATCTCTTTGAGTTCACTGAATTCATTGAGGCGTAATACTGTACATTGGCTGAAATCCTGTAGTAACTTACAACTAGAGAAGGTCCATTGAATCAGTAGGAATTTAGTGAGCTAGCTCCTTCATAAAATTCATTGATTCAGTAGGCCTACTCTAGTGTGACTTACTGCTGGATTTCAGTCAACGTAATCAATATGTTCTTGAAACCCTAAGGGCTATGTATGATCTTGAATTCAAAATACTAGTTTGCAGTCCTCATTACCTCAAAGAAGTAATAAAGGAAGGAAGGAAAGTGACACCCACAGCCCTAAAGTACTACGGTCCAAGTTGAGTGCTCCTCTGAGCTGGGTCAGAGTAGACTACTTTCCTCTCCCAGCACCGCACAATAAAGTCATTGCTCCCATTTACTCCTCCCCATGCAAAAACATGTGTCTTTGTTGTCACCTGAGCTTTACCCAACCATGTTCATCAGTAGGCACACAATGCTTCACTTCCAACACCCAGGAGCCATCATAATCAGCAACAGGGGAAGAGAAGGGTACATCCCACAGGTGCAGGGAGGGACCCCTTTGACTGGTGTTCTCTAGATCTGCAGTCCCCACAGCTGTAGCCACAGCCACCACCTTGCCCCCAGAAGAAGGAGGTGCCAGTGGCAGCAGCAGGAGGAAAAACTGCAAAGTTTAAAAGGCTAGTCATGCCTTTTTCTACATTCAGTTCAATGCCAGGCTGCAAGGGATCTTTGAGCTGAATGTTTTGGGAAGATTTTCAAACACAGAAAATGGAGGCAATTCTCTAAGCCACCCTTCCCACACTGCTTCATTTGAGAAATCCTCAGAACCCAACATTAACTTCTGCTTGTTGTTGTTTTGACTTATATACTGCCCCATAGTGCTAAAGTACCACATTCTTCCGTGTACAAAGGTGTCTCGACTTACGAACATCTCTAACTACAACCATTTCAAGTTACGACCAGCTCCAGCCGCAAAATTTTGCTTCTACTTGCGACCGGAGCTTCCACTTACAAACAGAAAAAGGCAGGGGAAAAAGGCGGGAAATTCAAAATTCTAACTCTAGTTGGCGACGAGGCTGCTTCTTTGTAGCTCTTTCCCCCCAGCAGTTAGAGAGTGTGTGTCAGAGGAGGCTTTGGACTGCCTCCTTCTGCTTCTGAGTGAGCATTTGTGTGTGTTTGTAGGGAGACTTCAGGCTGCCTGGTAAGGTGAGGTGGTGTTTTGTACTTTTTAAAAAACTGTTCTGGTGTTTTTGCAGCGTGGTTTTGGGCTGGGGGGGTTATGTTTCTGTGCTGTGATGGGTCTTGGGGGTTTTGTTTGTTTGTTGGGTTCTTTTCCCATTTCCGATGCATCTTGGGGTTTTTGTTGCTTTTTGGAGTGTTTTTTCCCATTTCCAATGGGTCTTGGGGGGTTGGTTTGTTTTTTGGCTTTCCCCCATTTACGATGGGTCTTGGGGTGGTTGGTTGGTTTTAGGGGGGTTCCCACATTTCTGATGGGTCCTGCATGCTTCCCTTGCTTTTTCCTTTGTTTCCTTTGCATTTCCGACCTGCCTCTGTTGTTCTCTGTGCATTTCTGATCTGCTCCATTTGTTTTCTGTGCATTTCCAATGGGTCTTGCATGCTTGATTGCTTCCCCCCCCCCTTTGGCCAGAAGGGATTAATCGTGTTTCCAATTAGTTTTGCAGTGATTTTTTTTTTTTGGTGATTTTTTTTCTTCGGCTGGAACGGATTAATTGCATTTCAGTGCATTCCTATGGGAAATGTTGCTTCAACTTACGACCATTTCGAGTTACGTCCCATCTTTTGGAATAGATTATGGTCGTAAGTCGAGGCACCACTGTATAAAATGACACTTTTCCCTAAAATAATTAGAGGATAATTTGAGAAGCGTTTTATACATGGAAGGCAGCAGGAGGAGGCAGAAACTCAGGCAAAGGAGAAGCCTCGCTTGGCCACCTCTTGCGGCTGCTCACTGACTGCCGCCGCTGCTGTCCAATCGCCACCTCCTCCTGCCAGGGCTCACCTCCAGCTCACATCACCACCTTGTCCCCTGCCCAAAAGAGACGACAGGTGGAGGAGGCGACAGCAGTCAATGGGCAGCAGCACGAGGCGACCGAGCACAGCTGCTTCTTTGCATCTGTCTCCGCCTCCTCCTCCTGCTGCAGTCTCCTCCAGTGCCACTCGCGGGGTCAGCAGGAGGAGGAGGAGGCAAAGACGGAAGCAAAGGAACAGTCACACTTGGCTGACTCTTGCTGCTGCCCGTTGACTGCTCCTCCACCTCCGGCACGGGTAAAAATTAGGGGGTCATCCTATACATTGGGGGGTCATATACATGGAAAAATACAGTGTGGACAGCTTACAAGTAAATTATGCAAATAACACTCCATGAGCGGGAAACACATTTTACCAACCTTGGAAGGATGGAAGGCTGAGGCAGTCAGCCTCAAGCCAGTTACCTGGATCCATCAGGATCCAACTCAAGTCACAAGCGGAAACTTGACTGCAGTACTGCAATTTAATCACTGTGCCATGGGGCTTCATTGATTGTAGGATACCGGAGTCCTATATAGCAGGGGTCCCCAACCCCTGGTCTGTGGCCTAGTGCCAATCTGTGGCCATGGCAGGACTGGGCCACGGAGACAGATCTCCCACCCACCTCAGCACGCACTTCCCACACACACCCCACCGGCACGCATGGTCTGCCACCCGCATGAATGGGTGCCCTGCAACTCTACACATGCAGGAGAGCATGCCCCTCTGTGAATGCACCCCTCCCCTCCATGCATGCATGTGAGCATGCCCCCGCCTGTCCATGAGCATGCCCCTCCCCTCCGTGCATGCGCACAGGCATACCCCTCCCCTCTGCGCATGCACACAAGCACACCTGCCACTCCGCACATGCGCATGAGTGCACCCCCTCCTCTGCGAGCACACCTCAGCCGCCTGCGAGCACAGGGGGGGTGCCCTATCCCCTGCACTCAGACCCCACCCCCCCAACCAGTCTGCCATTCAGAAAAGGTTGGGGGATACTGCTATGTAGTATAGCTGTCCTCTGAAGAGGAGGGGGCAGCTGCTACCATCTTCTCTAGCTCTTTATGATTAAGCTACACAACCACCTCTGACTAAACCATACTTAGAAAACTCTGGAAAAAGGGCCACCATGATTCACCAGCAACTTGACAGCACATAATACTAATTCACAAAGAGCACCACTGGTTGATTTAGCTCATTATTCAAATTATTCAGTTTTTAAAAACCGATTTAACATTGGGCTATAGCCTGAACGTGAAAAACACAATTTGATTGGAGGCAGACAGGGGAAGATCTACTATGAAACTATTGAGGCTTAATCTTCAGGGACCTTATCCTGGAGGGGCCCCAGAAGGGACTGTAGTCCACTTTTCTTTTCTTTTCTTTAATGGTGGCCATCTGTTGTGGAGCAAGCCCATTGAAGAAGATAGCAGTGATTACCCAGACCTCACTGCTGGTTGCAAAGCACCCCCCAATAACAGTTCAAACTTCAGGGCCTCACAAATGTAGGTCTGCCACTGGAGGCAGAGGAAGCTTTCACCACTAAGCTTTGTGGGTGGGTGTGGGGGGCAAGGCAGGAGATAACAGGTCAAAGGTTGGAGATAGGAATCATTCCTGCAGGAGCCTTAAATCTGGCAGGGACTCTGCACCCACTGTACTCCCACTGAAAGGATACCAACTTTCAGAAACATGTTTGGGAGATGATAACAAGGATCCTGGTACCAGGTAGACATTTTTCATTCTCATTATAGGGTCACTGGCAAAAGCATAAAATCTGCCTTTGGAATTTCTTTTTCTAAAATGACCCAAAGATTATTTTCTACTTCACATACAATCTTCCTTCAGTCTTTCTAGAAAATACGGTCTAACCTGCTGAGGCGAGATGGACCACATATCCATTCCCTACATATACAGCCCAGTGTTTGTAAAAGGGTCGGAAAATTTCAATCAGGTCTCCTTGTTGTGGGTCCTGCAAAAAGAAATCAAGAAAATAATTAGTGTTTTCTGTAGCTCCTGCGATATTTCTGCATGCTAAATTCACTGTCAAGGACAGTGCTTTTCTTCAAGCCTTGGTATTATATCTGATTACCAAGTTTGGGATTTTTTTAAAAAGCTATCCCTAACTGGTAAGCAGTAGGATGTTCTGGGTCCTAGAAAGTCATCCTACCACTTCTCACTGGTTGCTGGTTTTAGCCCATTCTTTATATGGCTTTTAATTAAAAGTAATTTTCCACATTCAGTGCCCAAGTTGCATTATTTATTCATTTAAAATATTTTTACTCTGCCTTTTTCCTTTAAAAGGATTCAAGGTGGCTTACATAATTAAAGACAGCATTTAAAGCTAACAACAGTGAGTGTACAAATCCTTTAAAAATCAGATAAATACTGTGAGGGTTCACAGTACTCTGAGGTACCTCAGGGCCCAATTCCTTCTTAGGACTGACTAAATACAACTGTCTCATTGTATCCAAATTATCAACATTTATTTCTGATAAATCAAGACAACTATTAACATCAACAAGGATATTTAACTTCTCCTCCTCACACAATGGTTAACTGTGGCGTTTCAAACAGTCCTGTACCTACAGCAGGTATTGGCTCTCTCAACTCTGATCCTGGTAGTACTGACAGCAGGAGCATCTGGTCTCTGCTGCAGGGCTCAAACCCGAGTATTCCCGTTCCTGGCTCTTGGAATTCTCGTGGCTCCGGGTCTTAAAATGTCTTGTCCCAGGAGGCACCATCCTTCTTTCTCTCTTCTCCTGCACTATCCTGACTCTTTCCTCTCTTATCCTTCTTTCCCACCCCCTGCCTTTCTTCTCACCCTAGCTGGAGGGTTTTTGAGGTCTCATTTTTCTTCTCCTTTTCTCTGCCTCCTCATGTGAAATCATAAGTTTTCCCCATTGCTGAATTCAGGGATTTTCCATCCAGATACACTCCCATCCTGGTGGAAGTATTCTAATTTTTTATACAGTGGTGCCTCGCTTAACGGGCGCCCCGTTTAACGACAAATCCAAATAGCGATGAATTTTTTGCTATCGCTTTTGCGATCGCATTGTGATGTTTTAGATAGGGAAAAATCGCATTGCGATGATCAGTACCCTGTTTTGCATACCTATCATTGCATAGCGATGATTTTCCAACAGCTGATCGGTGGTTCCAAAATGGCCACCGGGTAAAAAAAATGGCCGCCCGCTGTGTTTTCGCCCGGATTCCTCGCTTACTGGGCAGCGAAAATGGCAGCCTTATGGAGGATTTTCGCTTAAAGGTGAGTTTTAAGCCCAAGGGGTTTCAATGCATTCCTATGGGCTTTTTATTTTCGCATAGTGACGAAATTGCCTTGCAGCGATTTTTGCTGCACGGATTATCGTCGCTATGCGGGGCACCAAAGTATTTATATTTTATGGGATTTCTACCCCACCCATCTAGACCAAAGGTTCTCCTTTCTTTCATAGTGTCCGCCTCTTGGGCTTCAACCACTCCTTTCTTGCTCCTCTCTCCCTTATATATTCCTGATCCCAACTTTTCTCCTATTCCTGTCTTTCCAAATATTACTTCACTTCCACCACTGTCTTCTCTATCTCATCCTTCAACCCGACTCCTTCCTCGGTTGGTTTTCCCGCCTCTGCCAGCAGTCTTGTCCCATTGTCTCTCTATTCCTCCTCTTTGCTCTTCCAATTCTGCCTCGTCTGTGTCTTCCATAGGGGTGGTAACTTTCCATATGACCTGGGGCTTCCCCTTCTGGGCTTCTATGGGTCTTTCCCATTTCTCTGTAGCGCACTTGAGCCAGAATGGTACCGGACCAGCTATTCTCCTCACAAATACCATTCTAAAAAACAGTAAGCAAAAGCTTGTTTTTCATGCTGCTGACAGGGCAAGGTCTGCATAGTGATATGTTAGCATAGTTTCCACACATAGTCTGGTCCATTACAAAACAATGTGCTTATCTATACATTTAAAGTAATAAATACATTTAAATTTCTAAAGGAACAAGCAACAGTCCTGAATATCAATGATAAGGGAATGTATATTCTCATCTTCTTTGTGCGGTCAGCCATGTTTTGCTGTTCTTGGTTTTTTTTTAAGTTATAAAAGGCTGTCTTGCAGTCCTGGGGAAGAGCCCTCCTCTGGTATTTCCATTCTAGAGCTGTGGTGCCTCGCTGTGGATCCCTAGATGTTCTTGGACTGCTACTCCCAGAAAGTCTGGCCAGCACAGCTCGTGGTGGTGGCTTCTAGGAGTTGCAGCCCAAGAACATCTGGAGACCCAAGGTTGGGAATCACTGTTCTAGAGGGTAACAACAAGAGAAGTGCACTAGAACCAAAATTCAGATTCAGAATTTGGCAGAGGGTGTACAGGGCTTTGTTGGCACAATGGAGGGCATAATCTTGGTGGATGGGGAGAATAGCATTTTTTTTCCCAGCCGGATGTGGTGGCCTTGGCCAGCTAACAAAAGGACCTTTTTTGGGCCACTACAGGTTTGCGTTCTTATGCGAGAAGGACTGAAGTAAAAGGTGCCATTTATATACTGCCCCATAGCACTTGAAGCACTCTCTGGGTGGTTTATAAAGTAGTTATGCAGACTACATGTCCCCGTCCCATCCCCCCCCTGCAAGCAGGGCACTCAATTTACTAACCTTGGAAAGATGAAAGGCTGAGTGAGCCTCAAGCAGGCAACCTGGATGTGAACCCGTGTCATAAGCAGAGACTAGGCTGCAATACTGCAATTTAACCACGGTGCCACAGGGGCCACGCACTGCACAGTGCAGTACATTCTAGTAGCTCTCTCGGACCCCTGAATTAAACAGTGGGGAATGGATATTAAGCAGCAGTGGGGGGCGGGGGACGGGGATGCCACCCAGCTTCCTGACACAATTAGCAGCAGCTAGTGAAGAAGGTCTGGCTAGCACTGAAGGGGTCACACAGGGCAGGAAGAAACTAGCAGTGTTCATAGCACCCCAAACAGCAATACCATTCCAGAGTCCAAGTCCCTCACGCCTGCAACAACAGGGCAAGCTTTCTGGGACACTGTCTTGACAAGCACGGCAGAGGCCTGTCCTCCAGAGACACAATCCCCGATGAAGGACATGGCAGAGGCATACGTGCAGGAGCCCTGCAAGCCAAAAGAGATCAACCCCTTGTCTTATTGGGCTGAGAAAGAGTCTGGCTTGGGGAGGTCTGGCCAAGGTGGCAGTGGGACTGCTGTCTTGTCCACCAACTAGTGGGCCCAGTGACAGAGTGTTCTCTCAGGCAGGAGACATTGTCAGTCCACACTGGCCACACCTGGAACCTGTAGAAAAAAATATTTTCTTTAAGATCAATTTACCTACTATTGCTGGGCTTCTCTATAGTCCCCTCAAAGTAAGAAAGGCTCGCACAGTCTGCTCACCGAACTAAGCGTGCCATGCTTCAGTCTGCTGCACCCTCCTCCTGCCTCTTTCATTCTTCCAACTGCTACTCCAAGATTGTGCTTCATCATTCAACCATGCTGGCTAGGCTGCTCTGATTGGCCTGCCATTTTGTGGCCTCTCCTCCGCTTCCCCAATGCCGCTGACATTTCCTGCCCGCATTCTCGCTGCTCAGGGTCTGCTCAGGGTCCAATTGTTATGCCTATTACATCTGTTTCCAAACAACCAAGCTCTGCTGGTAGTTGGTGTTGCATTGTTTTCGTTCTGCGTAATCACCAGGAAGGTATCAGATGACACGGAAATCCTTAAAAATGTTTGCTGTTTGTGTTTTTTTAAGGGGAAAATAATGATTTTATAGTATTCATATGCACTATAATGAAGTCATATAATCACAGAATGGATGACATAGAGTTTTAAAGCACAGGATCACGTGTCTTCGGCTAAGGGGAGGCTCCCTGTGAAACAAGGCCTGGGGCAAATAGCCTGACTGTCCCCCGTTCCCCGCCCCATATAGCATGTCTCCTCCCGGCCCAAAAAATAAGTATTGAACAAATGGAGTTACCCCACCCTTAAAGTTCAATTTCTAGAGGACTCTTACCCGATGCATGATGTCTTTTATCCAGGCTTCTCCTAGAGACTATTTTTATCTGCAGCAATGATACGATTAGTCAGAGCTTGGCACAACAGCAGGTTTTTTGTAACTGTCAGAGGAGCATGGCCGAGGTCAAAATTGCAAGCCAGAAATTAACCATTTCAGGGCAACTGCGTGTAGTCAAATTACATCCATTTCCAGAAGAGCGTGACAGAATTTAGAGCTTTCACCAACTGCTAAAACAGGGCTTCGAGGAACGTGCTGATTAATTTGTTTCTAGAAATGACTTTGTTGGATTGTGAAGGAGGAATAGGACGAGAGGAAAGTAATGAGAGTGCGCCATCTCCTTAAGGAAAGGAACTGTTAAAAGAAACAAGAGAGGAAACAGAAGGAGTGACTGGAGGGGGGAAAGGGGAGAGAGAGATGAAAGTACAGTACTGTAGAGGTTTGTTTAGTAGAAGAAGGAAAGGGAAAGGAAGGGGAGGGGAGGAGTTAACTTTACACATATGGGAAGAGGATAAAAAGAAGGAGGAGGAGGAAGTGAGGACATTTATTCAGAGTCCCAGAGGAAGACATGAAAGGAGGGAAAGAGGTTGATTACAAAAAGGCACACAATTTGTTGGAAGATTTCCCCAACCTGAACGTTGGAGGCTTGTTGCCAGATCCTGCTCCAAGAAAAGAAGGAGCCAGGGGCAAAGAACCTTTAGAATGGACCATGCTGGAGGCTCATTGGAGGAAGGCGATCCAGCCAGATGCATCTTTACAACAACCACTGGGAGACTGGGCATGCCACCCATGTTGTGGCATGGTCTACACGGTGAGGAGCGCTCCGTTCAGAAAGATGACAGACAAGGAACGATTTGGGCCAGCTCCGTGATGAAATCGGACTATTCCATTAGTGAAATGTTACCATGTTCTTATGGACAATTACCCAAACTGAGTTGTCATGAACCAATAGAAGTAGTTGTTGAACCACCTGGAGTTAAATATAATAAATCTGTTAATGTTTCAAATGACTCTTCCTGGTTATTTCCCGCCCAAAAAGAGAAACTGCACCACCTTTCAACTAGGGTTGCCAGATACATTGGTACCAAAAGGAGGACATAGAAAGAAAAGAAAGGAGGACAAAGGAGAACATATTGAATGTTTCATTTGAATCGTTCCAGAGTAAACCCGCAATCAATACAATTTTATTACAATTGCTGCCAATAAATGTCTCTTAGTAAACTGACCAAGAAACAGTCATGTTAAAAAATAAAAATAAATTCAATGGAGGCTTTTTTCAAAATACCAAAGAACATTATTTAAACAGCTAATTGTACAATTATTACCTTTTAATTTTTATTAATTACATGACATATTTCTCAGAGGAGCAAACTTTTCGCAGAAGATCTTCATTAGCAATCACATATGCATAAAACTGTTCACAAGTAATATTCTTCAAATTGTACTTTGTGAGATATTCACCGTGGTGGCAGCAGAAGAAAGACGAAATGTATCCAGAGAGTGAACCTTGGTTGGAGGAAAACAAACTGGGAACACTGGGTGGAATGTCACAGTGATTAACACTGCAAAATCAATCACTCTTGCCATGGATAGACAACTCCATATGGAAAAAGTCACAGCTCTTGTGAGTAAAAGAGATCTACAACACTGCCAAAGTAAATGTCAAAGCTAGTCAATACGGTATCTTGAGCAAAACAGCATTTCACACTCTGATGCCTTCAAAGTAGTGATGGGAAGGAATGTTGTTGGATTCTCCTGACACAGGCCAGTCTACATGTACGATAGATATTAACACTGCCTCATGTGTGTTATTGGCTCATCACATGATTGTTGTTGTTCTTTAGTTGTTAAGTCGTGTTCGACTCTTTGTGACCCCATGGACCAGAGCACACCAGGCCCTCCTATCTTCCACTGCCTCCCGGAGTTCAGTCAAATTCATGTTGGTAGCTTCAGTGACACTGTCCAACCATCTCATCCTCTGTCGTCCCCTTCTCCTCTTGCCTTCACACTTTTCCAACATCAGGGTCTTTTCCAGGGATTCTTCTCTTCTCATGAGATGGCCAAAGTATTGGAGCCTCAGCTTCAGAATCTGTCCTTCCAGTGAGCACTCAGGGTTGATTACCTTCAGAATGGATAGATTTGTTCTCCTTGCAGTCCAGGGGACTCTCAAGATCCTCCTCCAGCACCACAGTTCAAAAGCATCAATTCTTCGGCAGTCAGCTTTCTTTATGGTCCAGCTCTCGCTTCCATATGTCACTATAGGAAAAACCATAGCTTTGACTTTGCGGACTTTTGTTGGCAATGTGATGTCTCTACTTTTTAAGATGCTGTCAAAGTTTGTCATCGCTTTCCTCCCAAGAAGCAGGCGTCTTTCAATTTTGGGGCTGCTGTCTCCATCTGCAGTGATCATGGAGCCCAAGAAAGTAAAATCTGTCACTGCCTCCATATCTTCCCCTTCTATTTGGCAGGAGGTGATGGGACCAGTAGCCGTGATCTTAGTTTTTTGGATGTTGAGCTTCAGACCGTTTTTTGCACTCTCCTCTTTCACCCTCATTACAAGGTTCCTTAATTCCTCCTCACTTTCTGCCATCAGAATGGTATCATCTGCATATCGGAGGTTGTTGATATTTCTTCCGGCAATCTTAATTCCAGTTCTAACTGTTGCTTCCTCTCCCACATATAGGTTTCTCAGGATATAGATAAGGTGGTGAGGCACATTCTTTAAGGACTTGACATAGTTTGCTGTGGTCCACGCAGTCAAAGGCTTTTGCATAGTCAATGAAGCAGAAGTAGATGTTTTTCTGGAACTCTCTGGCTTTCTCTATAATCCAGCACGTTAGCAATTTGGTCTCTAGTTCCTCTGCCCCTTCGAAATCCAGCTTGTACTTCTGGGAATTCTTGGTCCACATACTGCTGAAGCCTACCTTGGAGGATTTTGAGCATAACCTTGCTCGCGTGTGAAATGAGTTCAATTGTACGGTAGTTGGAGGATTCTTTGGCACTGCCCTTCTTAGGGATTGGGATGTATACTGATCTTTTCCAGTCCTCTGGCCACTGTTGAGTTTTCCAAACTTGTTGGCATATTGAATGTAGCACCTTAACAGCGTCATCTTTTAAGATTTTAAATAGTTGAACTGGAATCCCATCACCTCCACTGGCCTTGTAATTAGCCAAGCTTTCTAAGGCCCACTTGACTTCACTCTCCAGGATGTCTGGCTCAAGGTCAGCAACCACATTATCTGGGTTGTCCAGGATATCCAAATCTTTCTGATATAATTCCTCTGTGTATTCTTGCCACCTCTTCTTGATGTCTTCTGCTTCTGTTAGGTCACTACCATTTTAGTCCTTTATCATGTCCATCTTTGCACAAAATGTTCCTCTAATATCTCCAATTTTCCCGAACAGATCTCTGGTTTTTCCTTTTCTATTATTTTCCTCTATTTCTTTGCATTGTTCATTTAAGAAAGCCCTCTTGTCTCTCCTTGCTATTCTTTGGAAGTCTGCATTCAGTTTTTTGTAACTTTCCCTATCTCCCTTGCATTTTGTTTCCCTTCTCCTCTGCTATTTTTAAGGCCTCGTTGGACAGCCACTTTGCTTTCTTGCATTTCCTTTTCTTTGGGATGTTTTTGTTGCTGCCTCCTGTACAATGTTACGAGCCTCTATCCAAAGTTCTTCAGGCACTCTGTCCACCAAATCGAGTTCCTTAAATCTGTTCTTCACTCCCACTGTGTATTCATAAGGGATGTGGTTTAGATTATACCTGACTAGCCCAGTGTTTTTTCCTACTCTCTTCAGTTTAAGCTTGAATTTTGCTATGAGAAGCTGATGATCAGAGCCACAATCAGCTCCAGGTCTTGTTTTTGCTGACTGTATAGAGCTTCTCCATCTTTGGCTGCAGAGAATATAATCAATTTGATTTCGGTATTGCCTATCTGGTGATTTCCATGTATAGAGTCGCTTCTTGTGTTGTTGGAAAAGAGTGTTTGTGATGACCAGCTTGTTCATTTGACAAAATTCTATTAGCCTGTTGTTCCTTTTATCTCTTGACTCCCAACTTTAGCATTCCAATCACCTAGAATGAGAACATCTTTCTTTGGTGTCACTTCTAGGTGTTGTAAATCTTCATAAAACTGATCAATTTCAGTCTCCTCAGCATTGGTGGTTGGAGCATAAACTTGGCTTACTGTGATGTTCAAAGGTCTGCCTTGGATTCGTATTGACATCATTCTATCATTTTTGAGATTATATCCCATTACAGCTTTTCCCACTCTTTTGTTGACTATGAGGGCTACTCTATTCCTTCTATGGGATTCTTGCCCACAATAGTAGATATGATAATCATCTGAATTGAATTCGCCCATTCCTGTCCATTTTAGTTCACTGAGGCCCAGGATGTCAATGTTTATTCTTGCCATCTCTTGTTTGACCACATCCAGCTTCCCAAGGTTCATAGATCTTACATTCCAGGTTCCTATGCAGTATTTTTCTTTGCAGCATCGGCCTTTCCTTTCACTTCCAGGCATGTCCACCGCTGAGCGTCCTTTCGGCTTTGGCCCAGCCACTTCATTAACTGTGGAGCTACTTGTACTTGTCCTCCGCACTTCCTCAATAACATGTTGGACGCCTTTCGACCTGAGGGGCCCATCTTCTAGCGTCATATCTTTTAGCCTTTTGTTTCTGTCCACGGAGTTTTCTTGGCAAAAATGCTGGAGTGGCTTGCCAATTCCTACTCCAGGTGGATTGCATTTAGTCGGAACTCTCCACTATGACCTGTCCGTCTTGGGTGTCCCTGCACGACATAGCCCATAGCTTCCCTGAGTTACTCAAGCCCCTTCACCATGACAAGGCAGCAATCCGTGAAGCCCTACAAATAGATGTTGGCAAAATCCTTCACCAACGTTTGCATACTCTTGCCCCAATGATGTGGCGGGTGTAATGTTAGGCTCCTGAAAAGAGGGGTTGTAAAATTGATCTGATTTGGAAGTGCAAAATGATGGCATAGAACCTGACAATGGTTCTATTTATTATTTAACAACATAAAGGGCTTCATTAGATGACATGGTGATTCCATATATAGAAGCAGTGCACCCTTGAAGAGGAAAAAAAATTATTTGTTGTAACATGAGATTGCCTCAATCTGCAATTGGCAAATTAATTGTAATTTCATCATCGGTAACTGATCATTTGGAATGTAGCATGGCTGATTTGCATGGCTGACCTCTGTCACATAGCACTAAAAGATTTATGTTGCTGAAGTGACAAGGTCCTAAGAGGATGAGATACAATTTTTGACTTGTGATCTGACTCCATGTGAAGATGTACTATCACTCTTAGGAATATATTTTCTGAGTACACAGCACTCAGGCTGACAATCTGCTTCAGTGGCAAGCTGCCATTTGGAGCAGCACCTTGATTTCATATTTTAGTAGGAAGGAAGCAGTCTTATCATGAAGTGCATCAACTATCTGAACAAGCAAACTCCATTTGAATGTTCACCACTTTCCCACCACCTATGCCCCGGAATACGGAAGATCAATTTTCCAAGCTCTGCTGCCAAAACCTATACAAATTCTCTTGCATTGCTACAAAGCTCCTGATCTAAGACTGTATGGCGTCTAGAACATGAACACTCTTCATAAGGGTGGGAATATGATGCAAAATTATGTTGCAGACTCCATTTTAGAGCATTTAGATCTGAAATGTTCAGACTGGGCTGCTAGCCTTCTAACTCTGGGCTTGCCTGTTCTAGCTTTTGGAATACAGTACTCTGTTGTATTAATTGTTATGATTTGTATCACCAGTGTAGCATAATAAACTGGGGTGAATCCAGGCTGCAATGCAGTTCAATCTATAACGAGGTAGTAAAAATGTAGAACTTCTTTGGGATGGTGTATAGCTGAGGTGGAACTTGGGCAAGTCAAGGGACAAGTTTTCAATCTCAGGGAAAGAGTTGCATCAGCCCTGGAAAGGGGTGAAAAGCACGAAAAATCAAAACCAAATATTGCTTGAAGTCCACTTTCCTATTTGTGGCTGGGAGGAGGCTGAACCTTGTTATATTGCAAAACTTCTGTTTGTGGAAATGATACTTGTAGATGAACAAACACAGTTTAGAAGTAGAAAGACTTTTAGAATTAACTACAAGAATTTAACCTGTCCAGTGGTACCCCACATGACAACGATAATCCGCCCCATTGAAATCGCTGTTTAGTGAAATCATCGTCATGCGAAATCCATTTCCCCATTGGAATGCATTGAAACCCATTTAATGCGTTCCAATGGGGAAAATACTTCATTATCCAGCGAAGATCGCCCATAGAGAAGCCATTTTGTGAGCGCTGATCGGCTGTAAAAATGGCTGTCCTGCGAAGCATGGGTCCAGAAAACACAGGGCAGCCATTTTGCGAAGCCAACAATCAGCTGTAGAATTCGTCGTCTTGCGAACAATCGGTTTGCGAAGCACGGACCAAATCGTCGTTAAGTGAAACTCGCCCATTGGAATGACTGTTTTGCGAATCACTATAGCGATCGCAAAAAGTCATCATTATGCAGATTCATCATTTAGCGGGGTTATTGTCTTGCAAGGTACCACTGTATTAGTATAAGGCAGTGGTGGTGAACCTTTTCGGGCTCGCGTGTCCAAACTGGGGGGAAGAAAAACAGGGGGTGGGGTCAAAACCGGAAGTGGCGGGAGATTGACATTTAGGTCCAGGAAGGCAACGTAATCATATCAATAGATAAGGAAGATGGAATACGCATTCCTCCAGACAGTGAGGCACATCCCCTGGGGCAGGTCAAAGGGGGAATTGGGGTCATCTTATGTTTGTAATCCTTGGCACCATTGCCCAATCAAGTTTAGGATCCAAATATTAGGTTAATGATGACCAATAGTACCGTAGAACTTTATGGCTCTTTGTTTGTTATGTTATAAAATATCTGTACACTGTATTTTTGGGGTCTTCTCTGCTCTTAAGAGAAGTCCCCATCTGACTTTGTATTGCTTACTTTCAATAAAATTGGACTTTGATCCAGCTGTTTGCATCTTGCCTGATCCCTTGCCGGAGACAGGAAACGGGCTTTGGCCCATAACAGAAACCTGCAGGAGTCAAAAATGATTTTTACAGAATCTTTTTTCAGCGGAAGGGAATCTGGAGCCAAAAAAATATTTAAAATCCTCATAAGGCTATATGCATCCTCTTGGCTGCTCTTTGCTCTCTTTGATAGATAAGTTAAAAAAAAGAATTTCTTTATATAAAGGAAAATAAAAGAGAAGAGAAACAGGGGAAAGCCAGATTGGGAAGGAATGAGAGGAGCTGTCTCATTAAATCTCTCTCCCCCTACAAGATCTGAGCATGACTACAAGGCTCCTGTACTGGGTTCTCTGGAGATTATGGAACAGCTTGCCTTTACTTCAGTTTTAAAAATCCTGTTCAGCAGTGGCCTACCTAGCAAAGAACTGGATATAGATGCCAGAGGCAAGAGTAGAAGCACAAGGGTAAGTACCAGTTGTTAGAATACAGCTATAAAGATTTATTAGATGGTATAGCTTGTGGACTGAGGGTGCTAAAGTTTACCTAGGATACAACTAGACAGCAGTTGCCCTGGGCTGGATCAGGCAAAACAGGGTCTTTCAGAGGTACAGAATGCCATTTGGGGTAATCTTTGCCTCCACATGCAAGGATTTGGTGGGTGGTTTAGGGGCAGGAAACCACACCAGGCCTCGAGCAGGAGAAAGCTGCTTTCCCCATAGTGGAGGATCCCTTTTGTTCTTTTCTAAAAAATATAAAATACAGTATAGTATGTGGAAGTGGCATGCTGCTGAATTGGCTTGACACGGAAGTGATTCTGTGCTGGATTTTAAAGGGATCAAAGCAAAGCAAAGCAAACCCTCCACATCTTTTTTGTACATCTCTCCATATGGGGAGCAGAAGAAAACTGGATTTGTTTTAAAACGTTGTTATGTGGCATTTTTAAAATTCCACCTGCATGAAGGTTAGATCCTGTAGCAAGGATCAAAGTGACATCTAAATGCAATATGGAGGAGTCATTTTAGTTTGATATTAGCAATCACACATGCCAGAAGAGAACCAAAATGGAATTTCGATCCTACCCACACTCAAAAAAACACATGTAGCCCCTTACAGAGATCCAAAAAGGTGTGGGTAGGTATGGATAAGGATTGGGCTGGTTCGTGACTACCAGAATGTTGTGTGATCACCGGAAAATGGAGAGGAGCAGCCCATTCCCAAAGCAGTACAAAAGCGCCATCTGATTGCTTCCTCAGTCCCTCCAAAAGAGTAGAAAGCACATCCTTCATATCAAAAATTATACTATCAAATAATTTTACAGCTTTGTTAGATGAAATGAAACAAATTCCAACTAGCAGTCCTGATTAAATGGCCAGTAATTAAAACAACAACATTGCCCTACATCGAATCTTCAGCAGCGCATACGCACCTTTTCTTTTACCCTATTTCCCATTTTCTCTGGTCACAGTTCATTGCTACAATCCTCCTGAAGCAAAATGTCTTGTGGCAGGAGCCTGAAATGTAATCATAGACCTTTCCACTTTCAATCTAAAGTTCTCCCACCAGAGTTAATGCAAAGCCTTGCTATACATGCTTTGGAGAAAAAACTAGTAGGTCTTTGTGCCTTTATTACCCTTCTCGTTGCCTGATGCAATTTCTAAAGAGCACATGATAGATTAAAGTTGTTGCAATTGTACAACAATGTCTATAAACCCTTTAATGCAAAAGTGTTTAATCACTAATTTTAATCATTTGAGATTTAAGAAAACAATTAGACATGGAAAAAAGGATATTAATTTTTAACACCCATTGTGTTCAAGCCCTTGTAATGGACTGGTCTTACCATTTCTAAGTTCATGCCAACCATTCATTCCCATAAGAAACTAAAAATACTGTATTCTTCTTATTCTAGTCATTCAGATTCTTCACAAGTTCCTTGCCATAAGCTCCATATTAAATTAAAATGCTACAGATGGCAGATTGTATGTGTTTGGGGAAAATGTTTAAGTTTTGTTAGAAGCCTAAGTTAGGTTATGTTATAAAATATCTGTGCACTGTATTTTTGGAAATTTGCAAGTACGTGGAATTCACAAGAATGTGGAAAAGAAATTGCCGTCTGTAGAGCAGATTTAGATTTGATTTATTGAACCACTTTCAACCACATTCCTTTTTATCTAGGATTGTACACTGAATATAGAAATGGCAAATGATTAATTATATGAGTTTTAGCTGATTAATTAAGTAGTCATCATCATCATCATCATCATTATCTCAGAACTGCAGAGTTGGAAGGGACCCTATGGATCGTCAAGCCCAGCCCATGTCAAAGAGGCACAGTGGGGAATCAAACTCACAAACCTTTGGCTCCGCAGCCAGATACCTAAACCACTGAGCTACCCAGCGGTTCTTAAGGTTATATTGGCAGCTGCATTAAGCAATGTTTCTGAAGAAAAAAAAAGAAGTTACCTACTCTGGTTCTTCGAATGGTACTCTGTGAATTCACACTAATGGGTTAATCTGCGCCTGAGCAGAGCAGTCTCGGAAACTTCTATAGCTTTAAGCACTAGGTGCTGGGGACCTCCCCCAAGGCTATATCCTCGCCTCCCGGTACCAGGTGCCTTATTTCCATAGAACTGTCCGCCACTGTACAGTATCTCAAAAGATAGTCATGACGTACAGCAGGGAGGAGGGCGGGACGGGTGAATTTACGGAGTACAACTCAAAGAACCAGAGTTACAGGTAGGTAACTTCTTTTTCTCCTTCATGGTCTCTGTGAATGCACACTAATGGGTGACTAGCAAGCTCACTTACCAGGGAGGTGGGTGTCACAACAAGTCAGAAGCTAACACAGCTCTACCCACAGCAGCCTCAGCTTTAGCCTGAACAATGAGGCGATAGTGTGCTGCAAAGGTGTACAATGTAGACCACGTTGTAGTCCTGCAGATGTCATTCAGGTCTACTCCACGAAGGAAAGTCGTGGAGGAAGCAACCACTCTGGTCAAGTGGGCTCGAACAATGGCAGGTAGAGGCTTGTGGGCAATCTCATAAGCCAGCATGATTGTAGCAAGTACCCATCTGGAACAGGTTTGAGGTGAAACCGGAGATCCTGTAGAGTCCTCTTGAGATGAGACAAACAAACTCTGAGAGGAACATAAAGGTTTAGTCCTGGAAATGTAGAAAAGCAGGGCTCTTTTAGCATCCAGGGAATAGAGTGAATTGGTCAGGATGGAATCATAGAAAGGGAGGATCCACCCGGAAGGGAATGAGTTCACTTGCACAGCCAGCTGAAGTGACAACAGGAAGGAAGGCGGTCTAGAAGGTAAGTGGACTCAGTGACTCAGAGGCCAGAGGCTCAAATGGAAGAGACATCCACTTATGGAGGACCTGTTCCAGAGACCACTATCGAGTGGGTGGTCTGTAGGTTGGGCGCATATCACGGACATCCCTCAGGAACTGTTTTGGAGTAGGAAGTTGAAATCGACTTGGTTGTATCAGAGAGGGACGAATGATATGGTCTAACTTGCAGAAATGTAGACTTTCAGTGCAAAGTATAAGAAGTCATGCCAAGAGCGGGGGGAGAAGGAACCTTAGAAGAGTGTCCGGTGATGTGGGGCATGCCAATAAGTTGTGTTCAGCCATGAAGTCAGAGGAAAAAAACTCCATTTTCAGACATATGAAGTTAGAGTAGAAGGCCTACAGGCTCGGCTCAGGACGTCGTTTATCGAGGGTCCAACCTCCAGGATATGAGATGCAAGGAGTCTCGATCTGAATGGAACATTCTGCTAAACTTGGCTGGAGGAAACACCTTCAGGCATGGCGTGCCCTATTTCCGACGGAGGGAGTGGAAGACTGTATTGCCCAGAGAACACTTGTGAATACAGAGCAGGGAACACGTCAGAGGATCTGGAAGAAGGTCACTGGTGGAAACCACATAAACCGCACCCAGGAGAATGTCGCACTTGTAGTACTGTATCCAAAACTGGATTGTTGGGAGCGTATAACTCCATGCTTGTTGAGGCAATACAACACCGTGGTGCTGCTCAGAAGTACCACCTACTTCTGAGAGGGGGCTGGAATGCCCAAAAGGGTCACGAAGAAAGCCAGGAGGTGATGTGAAGCTCCTTCTGGAGTCAAATACCATTTGGCACTTTAGAATCATATGCAAGGTGTGGAGCCGAACTCAATTGCAGAACTAGTGGCAATGATGGTGAGAACCCAAGAGTTGGAGGTGATCAAACTCTAGGTGTCAATGAAAAAACTGGGCTAGCCTAACCCTGTAAGTCAAAGGTGTTGGCATCCATAGAAGGCTAAGGTGACTGCTTGTCCTTCCGGTCTTGAAACTGAATTTGGTAGGACGCTGGCTGGAATCCTGACCTGTCAGAATAAGGTCTAGAGGAACGCCATCAGGAGCCTCGAGGAGCTTCCTGGGCCGAGATGGACCTGGCCGTTTCCCTGTGCTTTAGCAGACTCTCGAGGATCTCATCTGTCTTGGGGTCAAAGAGTCCCACCCTATCAAAGGGGAGACCCTTGATCCTGTTTCTAACGTCCTCCGAAATTGAGGCCGACCTGAGCCAAGCATGCTGTTGAAGGGTGGCTGCCGTCATCAGATGTTTAGACGAGACATCCACCAAATGTCTGGCCGCAATCCTCTCCTGGCCGCAATCCTCTCCTGACAGGCCAGGGACATTGCCTCTTGATGGTATGCCAGGCAGGAGGCTCTTATGTCTTCTGGTGCCACGTTAAGCGCAGGCAAGATCTTGTTCCAAAGGTGCCTATGATAGGCCCCATGGCCGCCAGGTAATTAGACACTCTCAGTGTGAACATGGCAAGAGAGTATGACCTGCATCCCAGTAAATCCAGCTTTCTTCTCTCCTTGTCTGAGGGGGAGGATGATGACTTGCCCCCGCCGCTAGACTGAGTGGCACCCACCACCAGAGAGTTAGGAGGCAGATGCTTCACAAGAAACTTAGTACCTTCTCCATGCATTTTATAAAGGTTTTCTGCCTGGCTGGGAACCTGCTGAGAGGTAGATGGTTTGTCCCAGTTGTCTTTAGCCAGGGTGAGGAGGGATGGAATAAAGGCCAACTTGATCAGATATGGTCCTTAAACATATCTTCAAATATTTTGTCAGGCTTTTCCAGATGCAGCTGCACAACCGCCAGATCGAGAGCGTCGGCAATCCGCCGCATTAGCTGAGTGTACGATGTATAGTCGTCAGACGGAGAGGGAGGTCAGTTGGCTGGAATAGGGAGGTCAGTTGGTAACTCCCTCTCTAGTTCCCCTTCCTCCGACTCTGAGCCCAACTTGGGTTCAAGGTCACAATCTGAGAAGTTGGCCCCAGAAAACTCCAGCTCAGGGCCTGATCCAGCAAGGGCTTCAATGAGCTCTTCCTCTTGAGCCCGAGAGGAGGTGAGATGTGACAATGGGGCTTGCGCCAGCAAGTCCAAGCAACGTCGAGCGTCCCAGGTTGAGCTGGACGCAGAGACTCTGGCAGGCTGAGTTACAGGGTGTCCCCTGGGAACTGGCTCTGGCAGAGGACCAAGCGGCCTATGAATATAGTCTTCTGAATACGAGGAAGGACGCTGGAACTCTTGGCAGAAAAACTGCCACTGCTGAAAAGCCATAAAGGCTTCTGGGTCAAAAGACGCCGGAAAGGAGCCCTGAAGCCCGAAGCTGCTCGGCCTCGATGGGTACTGCAGCAACAACAGTTTTGGTTGAGCTGGAGCCGCCTCAGGCTCGACATGTTTCGACTTCTTCGTCCTCTTCTGGGGTAGAGGGGAAGTTGGCCAAGGAGAAGGAGGAAGTGGTGTCAGTGAGCAAGGAGATACATGGGACGAGCCCGAGAAATGACTGGGTCGAAGAGAAAAAGGTGCCACTGTGCCTGAGGATGGAATAAGATCCTCCTCCAGAGCCTTGAGCTCGACATCTGCAAGCATTGATGGAGCTGCAGACCGTGCAGGCCTCTTCTTCTTAGGCCAGCCTGAGCTCGAGGGAGGCTTCGACGCTGAAGCAGAGCCCGAGGATTATTTTTCTGATCTGTTGGCTTGCGTTGAAGAGCGCCCTGAAATGGTGGAAGCCTCAGATGGCAGGGCTGTTGGGGGGGTCATTCCCGGGGCAGGCGGGTCAAGAGATTTCGACCACAAATGTGCCTTCAGCCGATCTTGCCTTTGCTTGAGCACAGGCTTGGTGACAGCCTTACAGTGCACGCATGAGGCTGGCTGATGCCCTTCTCCCAAACACAGCAGACACTTCAAATGGCTGTCCTTTGAAGGTACTTTAGGGTTGCAGTGTATGGGAGGTGGGGATATAGCCTTGGTGGAGGTCCCCAGCACCTAGTGCTTAAAGCTACAGAAGTTTCTGAGACTGCTCTGCTCAGGCGCAGATTAACCCATTAGTGTGCATTCACAGAGACCACGAAGGAGAAACTTATACAGTACTTCTTTTCCTATGATATGTACATGTACCTCATAAGTGACAATGTATCATCAAGCAACACACAACAAAACATAGCAAGAGCAAAAAAAGATGAGGTACCTTAAAGACTAACTAATGAGTATTAGCCTATCAGGTACAGTATATCTAACTTGTAATACACATACCTAATACTAATTTTAAAGTGATGCAGTGCATATTCACTGCTCTAATACACACAAACCCCACACCACTTTCTTGGCCCCTCTATAGAGGAAATGTTTGGTTTGCTAGTTTTGTGAAGTGGCAGTTTTCTTAAGCCACCTCACAACACACATAAGTTGACAGCAGGCTTCTGTGGACCAAATCACTTGAGGTCCATATGCCATTTGGATACAAGGACTGCATCAAATAGCACACTGGACCTCTTAGCGACGCATCCAGACCTCCGACTGCCATTTGTAGATAAGCCCTCCAGTTTGAGCTGGAAGAGGCACATTAAATGCTGGTGTGTATGTATATGTGTGTGTGCGTTATGTGCTGTAAAGTTGGAACCCACTTATATGACCCTTATAGGGCTTGCAGAGTAAGTGAGATATTTAAGGAGTGATTTTATTCTTTCTAACACACACAGTAAGTTTCCATGGCTAAGTGGATATTTAAAACCAAGGTACCTGTGTTAGTCTGTCACTCTGTCCACTACATCACCATTCAGCAATTGATTCAATGAGCCTACTCCGGTTGGGACTAGCTGCTGAATTTAGATCAATTGGCCTGTTAAACTGCTGTCCAACTGATAATGTATTGTGCTCATTACAGTTTGTTTTAATTGCTGATTTACTCAAAATATCTGTGTTCCATTCCGTGCTTGAACATGGAAAACCCATTGGGAGTGGTAGCAATGATAAAAAAACTCCTTAAATACAGTGGTGCCTCGCTTAACGATTACCTCATTAAATGGCGAAACTGCTTTACGATGAAGTTTTTGCGATCGCAAAACAATGTTCCTATGGGAAAAATTTGCTTAATGATGATCAGTTCCCTGCTTCAGGAACCGATTTTACGCTAGACGACAATTTTAAACCATCTGATCGGCGGCTCTAAAATATCCACCTGCTGTGCAAAATGGCTCCCTGCTCTGCTTTAGGATGGATTCCTCGCTTTACAGGCACCAGAAAATGGCTGCCCTATGGAGGATTTTCGCTGGACGCTGAGGTACTTAGCCCATTGGAATGCATTGAACCGGTTTTCAATGCATTTCAATTGTTTTTTTAAATTTCGCTTGACGCGGATTTCACTTAACAGTGATTTGAACAGAATGAATTATCCTCGTCAAGCGAGGCACCACTGTATTTTAAATATCTTGAACACCACAAGAGCACTGCCGGTGCACCTTGTGGGTCAAATGAGTGGAAGAATGGAAAACTTCTGTGAGTTTAAGAGCAACCTTCCTCCCTATACACAGAGCAATGCCTGCTGTATTGTAAGACACTGCTCTGATATTATCACCTCCAAGATAACTAACTGCTGCTGAGGGTGGAAACACTGCTTCTGCATTCGGTACAATTGTCTCAGGAAGTATTTTTGTGTGCCATGGAGATAAAGCAAATTAATTCCTATTTAATTTATTATTACTAGAATTTTCTGTCAGCTGGGGTCATGGGAGAGATCTTAATCATCTTGGAACTGCAAAGCAGGCAGGGACTCAATGGATCACTGAATCCAGCCCCTGTCAAAGAGTCACAGTGGGGAATTGAACTCCCAACCTCTGACTCCATAGCCAGATATATAAACCACTGAGATGCTTGGATGGTTTTTCTTTTCTCACTTGTGGCAAAACTCTTGCTCTTCTTCTTATGCTTTTTGATCATAGCTATTCTTACAACAGCAGAATAATCCCACAGATTGAAACAGGGAGGGCTGAAGCTTAGACATGATGAGTTCTTGCCTATTGCCACCCTGTGAATATATGGATGGATTTTTCAAGGACAAATCAGTTGGTCTTGATGCTTTACTAGCAGCATGGTTCTTACTCAGATTTCCAAGCTCTGATTCTCTGTCACAATGAGTCATAAGGACAACAGCTAAATAATTATAATGAAAAAGCTGACATAACCAGAGGATGAAATGGCTATCCTTTCTGGCTCACTTGTTATGCATGAATGATGAAATGGATGTTCCCTCCTGCTGAGATTCTTCTCATTCACTCTTAGATGGGCAGTGAAATGTTATTCAGACAATGCCACCCAGATGAAATTGCCAAGGAACCACACCAGAGATCAAAACTGAGCCAGAATGCTGAATCATGGGAGACAGTGGGGACCAGAAGTCTTTGACATTTGATGGCTGTCAAGATGATCATCTTGGTCCTCATTATCTGTCAGGAACTAAGAGAAAGGCATCTGGCTGTGGAGCCAGAGAATGGGAGTTCGATTCCCCACTGGCCTCCTTGGCAGGGGTTAGACTTGATGATCCACAGGGTCCCGCCTAGCTCTGCAGTTCTAAGATGATGAAGAAATTTTTAAAAACTGCTTTTGTACATGACATCAGGTACAATTAAAATAAAAAAGGAGAACTGTATGAATTCTGGCAAGCAGACTTCAGTTCCCCGTGGACTCAGAGATTAGAGTTTGCTGTCTGATGTCTCCATTCTTCCCTGAAGAGTAAAAATGGACAAGAATTTAATTGCATTCTTGATAGGAATTCACCAACATTCCCTCATTTCTTCATATTTTGTATGGGGGAAAACTTGGGGTTGCCCGACTTTCTAAAATGAAAATATGAAAAGCTGAACTATTGGTACCTGTGAGCAGAGATGTTTAAGTGCCTAACTCTTAGAAGACGTGATTTGACTCCCTGTATTATTGTCACCATCTCTTATTTTCTGAGAGGCTCCTCATCTTTACCAGTTACTTGGTGGCAGGTACTGTACAATACAGTCCTCTTCAGGCTAGGAATAATGGTACTTCTTCATTTTAGGAACTGTGATAGTTTGGCTGCTGCAGATAAGAGAGAATGTTGTTTTATTCAGTTTTGAAGAATTTACCATTAAAAAAAACACAAATCATTTACGTACATTAGTTTTACATTTCTACAAGAAAGCAAAGCTGGGCAATTTAAAAACTGACCTCCCTATTCTGATTGGGGGGTTTCTGGGAACTGTAATCTTAAAAAAGGGGGGTTTCCAAGCTGAAGATGTCATACTGCGTTATGCTAAGGTAACGTGTAGGATTTTTAGATTTACTGGCTCCTGTCTTCATGACAGAGCACTCTGTGGCACCAAGCTCTCCAATTCATCAAAGGAGCAATGATGGCGTATCACTGTACTGTGCTTCTATAAGCATTTGCACATTTTGCAGAGCGAAGAACAGCAATTTTGGCACTGGGAGCAAGTGACACAGTGTCCCACCTCTGGATCAGGTGGTTTGTAATACGTACAGTGTAGTGGTGTTGATGTATCAGCATTGGGAAATAGAGGAGCCTTAAATCCAGATCCTCAAACTTGGTTGGTGAATCACAGCTTATTATCAGAAATCCCACCTAATCTTAGTATGCTGATACATTCCTTTTTGTTTCTCATTGTTGTTGCTTTTAAATTTTTTATTGAAATGGCCTGTTGTATCTTACCTATCATTGCAGTAATGTCAAATCTCAGCAAATATGTTGATCAGAGAGCTTTAGAACTAAAGACATAAACATTTCAGTTCCAGAAAGCAAGACTAAACTTAAAAAGATGGTGCTTTGCAAAGGTGGAGGAACTTCATCCCACTGTAGCCATTTTCCAGGAGCACTGTAAAATGGAGTGAAACTGTTTAGTTGGTTATTTATTTATTCGACTTGTATGCTGCCCGCACCCTGCAAGGGTCTGCCATACAATCCAAGGGTACTTCTAGGGTGCTTTGCCTTCACTTTCATTTGGCTTTGTAATACCATATAACCAATGCTCTGACTGGACACAGAACATTGTGACATTAACATACTTGGTACATGATACTCCATCAGCTGATGCTCTTGCTGCCCAGGGTACATGCATGATTTTGCCTTGGAATGTCATCTTAGTCAGCTGGAGAAAGGAGCCAGCAATTGGGTGGCAAACAAGGCAAGCAGAAAAGGAGCTGCAGAATATTGAACTTCCCTCATTATTAATTTAATCCTCAGAAACGAAGCAGGTAAACATGGTGCGTTCCTGATAGGCAATTTATGGAAATACTCCCCATTTATTCCCTAAGACTGCCCTCTAGTGGCGTATATTATCGAATTTCAGAATAATCCTGCTACTCTGAAGTAAACCCTACTGCCTGCTCCTCAACCAGGCCTATCCCAGCTTTAAATTAATTGTTTTGGTCTTTATACTGTGAACATGTGTGTGCTTGCTAAAGAAAAATAAATGCAAGGAAAAAGCATTTTTAAAAAAAGTTGCTGTACTGTTTTGAATCTCCAGAACAGTTTTTTAAAAAAAATGCAAAAAAGTAACAATATAAATGGTGCATATTGTAATAGGTTCTTTGTTTTCTACTACTTAGATAAATAAAATGGAGTAAGAAGAACTGTCAGATTCCACAGAACTATGCACATTTAATATTGTATAAAGCTTCAAATACAACATTATGGCTGAAATTTCACAGGCTCAAATGCATAGGACTATATTGCAGTAAAATAACAGGGCTTTCTTTCCAGGAAGTGCATTTATGCCTGTGGCATGAACACACCACCTCTGGTAGATAAATATACAGTGGTGCCTCGCATAACGAGTGCCCCGTTTAACGACGAATCCGCATAGCGATGCGGATTTTGCAATCGCAAAAGCGATCGCATTGCGATGTTCTACATGGGCAAAACATCTTCGTATTGCGATGTTTTAGGAACAGCTGATCGGCGGTTCCAAAATGGCCGCCGGGAAAAAAGGCCACTCGCAGCGTTTTCGCGCCCTTTCCCTTGCTTACCGGGTGGTGAAAATGGTGGCCGTATGGAGGATTTCCGCATAGCTGTGAGTTTATCCCCGATAGGAACGCATTCAAGGGGTTTCAATGCGTTCCTATGGGGTTTTTTGCCCCTTATAGCGATGATTCCGGATAGCGATGATTTATCTGGAACGGATTATCGTCGCTATGCGGGGCACCACTGTACATTGTTCCCATCAATTGCATCAACTCTTATATGTCTAAGCAGCACAGACCCGGCTGAATTTAAATTGAAAAAAATAGCATTCTCCACATTTGTATTTTGTTTAAAACTTTTGATGCACTTAAACTATAATTTATTTGCACAGCACTTCATTGAAAAATGCAATCGTATCACACAAATAAAGCGTGGTAGCCTAGTTGCTGACAAGCCAATTTCAGATCCATATCATTTCTGAGCTAATTTCCATACCTCTTTATACTAAATTCTGCTGAAACACTAATAGGCCAGCTGCTGAATTGGTGTGCTTTATAAGTGGAACATCTGTTTAATTTTGGGCTCTCACTGATTTCAAAGCAACAAACAGTAAAAGGGAATGTGTGAAAGACTGTAGCAGTTTTGTGTGCACAATCAAACCTCTAAATCTACCTCAGTTTACCATGAATAAATAATACATATTGCATGTTCCACTGGACAAAAGTAGCATCACGTTTTAGAAAACAGCATGAAAGAATTCTAATGCTGCATATTAAATATGATGCCTGTGAGGAGACTCCACAGGGTGTACAGTCCATCTCTAAGCTGAGAGAAGGTGAAAAAGGGACAAAACTCATTGAAGAGAGATTAAAGCAACTAGAGATAAAAAGTGAGGCAACAGAGGGTGCTAATTGGGCGGGAAAAAAGGAGGGAAAAGGCAAAGAGGGAGAGGGGGCAGAAGCATGTTGCGGAAGAGAAGAGAGGGAGACAGAAAAAGAGGGTCTAGTGGAAATAATACAAGAGGACCAGTGTACGGCCAAATGGGTAGAGTTCAGAGTACCCTGTGAGTATGCAGAAAAGGAGTGGAGAAGACAGACATACAGAAAGCCACCTTGCTGGGGGGAAACAGATGAGAGAAAACAAAGGAGAGAATATAAGAAGAGAGGAGCAGCAGAGAGAGCAGAGAATATGTATAGCGAACCCTGGGAGATCCTGTGGGCCCAGTCCATTCAGACCACACCTGAGACAAAACCTGGCCCAGAGGGAATGGGAACCGCAAGTGGGTTGGATTTACCACCCTCAGAAATAAAATCCTCAAAGCATATGACCAAAATGTGGGGTATCGAGTCCAAATAGGTTCAAAAGGCGCCAAGTTCTTCCTCCCTTTTTTACAATGAAGAGTTGTCTGATTTTAAGAAAGTTAAAAGTTATGACCTGTTGTTGAAACCTGAAGCAAACAAACAAAATACGCATACAACTGAGAATATGTTAAATAATAAACAAGTTTTATTTGAAGACTTTGGTCTACCGCATTCTTCTTCAATGGCATCCTTAAAGAGGGAGGTAAAGGAGAGTGGACACGATCACAATGCCATGTTGTTTAAGGAAACATTTATCCATGTGCCAGTTTATAGCTTCATTTTATCTGAAGCTTCTTGTTAGACTATGAAATATATATTAGACTATTCTCTCCTATTACGCTGTTTCCCTGAAAATAAGACATAACCTGAAAATAAGCCCTAGTATGATTTTTCAGGATGCTCCTAATATATGTTGAGATTTTGGTATGAAAATGTATTACAGTAAGTTGTATAGTTAAATGTAAAATGGCTGATATTACCTGAGTCACTGTACTGATTGTATTCAGGTGTGGGTATCAAGGATTAAGACTTTGTTGGGGTCACGGAATGAGAAGGTTGATGGGCTTTGTGATCACAAGTAATTAGGATAACAAATAGTCTCTTAGAGGTAGAAGTTAAAGAAGTCAGCCACACACAGGGATATCTGCCAGCAGTAGGCTCCTGATGAGCGACTAGTCTGAGGAAGCAGAATGAGAAGTCTTCTCTGCCCTGCCCCCAGGAGGACTGTGCTTTTATTAACCTTACAAGCTCACAGATAGTGGACAGTATCATGGTTTAGGTTATTGAAGCTAAAGTGTAATTTCTAAATGGGATTTGTAATCATGGAATGGTGTAGAATGAATTCATCCTAGTCTGTTCGTTTTACTAGAATAGAGGTCAGGAAACTTTTTTACCTTTTACCCCCCCCCAAAAAAATTTATATATGCCGACATTACCCCCTTGATTCAAAAGGAAGGAAATCATACATTATTTGAATTAAAAATATTGTTGAATCTACACAGGCTGTGTACTGAACTAGCAGGATGCACCAACTCTGATAAAGATGTGCACTATTTTTGCTGGAACACATTGCACTCCAGCCATGGTGTGGTATAGGTAGTAGTAAGGCTCCGGTGCCCATCCCACAACATCCCCCGTAAGCGGCTACTAGGCCCACTCCTCTCTTCCCTCTCCCCTTTCTTCCTCGACCTTACCCCCATACTCCTGAGTGATTTCTCGCCTTTTATCACCAGTCAAGTTGCTGACTTTCTTCTAACTGTTATGAAGACCTCCCCCCCTCCCCCCTCCCCCACCCTAAACCCTCTATAAATCTCTTTGAACCTAGCCTACTACAATCCCAACCTCACCCTTCCCCCCACCCGGTATTGGAATGTAACTATCCTGTATACTCCCTGTACCCTGTAATGCCAATAAAGGTTTTTGTGTGTGTGTGTGTGGTAGTAGTAAGGTGTCCAACGTGCCTAGCAAGTTGCATTAAATTTTTGCTAGCTCGCAGAGGATTTAATCATCATCAGTGGCTACCAGAGTGGTGCTGGGAATGACATGCTTGCTAGAGACAGCCAACGCAGAATTGGGGAGGGGGTTTCCCTACCACTTTAATCATTCTATGTGTGGTGTGCAAAAAGGAACAAACCAAGCTAAAGGCCATGTCACACACCCTGGTGCCACAGCCCAATATCAAAGGACCAGTGTGTGTTTTTTATCATCATCAATGGAAAACTCAGCAGTGGCCAGAGGACTCGAAAAGATCAGTCTACATCCCAATCCCAAAGAAGGGCAGTGCCAAAAAATGCTCCAACTACCAAACAATTGCACTCATTTCACACACTAGCAAGGTTATGCTCAAAATAAAAAAGGCAATTCAAAGGGTGATTAAGATGGCCCAAAACATCATTGGCTGTTCACTCCCCTCTTTGGAAGAATTGTATAAGAACAGATGTAAGAGGAAGATATCTAACATACTGAAAGACTCCTCTCATCCGGGACATCAGCTCTTTAAACTATTACCATCGAGAAGGAGATTCAGGGTATTGAAAGCAAGGACAAGCAGATTCAAGAACAGCTTTTACCCAAGTGCAGTATTGAGTTGAAATGCGGGGTCATAAGTTTTTGGTAGAATTTTAATTGCTGGGAGAAACGGGGTATATATATCTGTATGGTGAGTGCTGTGTATATTTTAACTTTTTTTGTAGTGGTGTTATCCAGTTTTACCTTGGGGAAGAGCATCTCATTTCGTTGCACCCACTTGTGAGTGCAATGACAAATAAATTTCTTATGTCTTAAAATCCTACAAGTTGGGCTTCAGCAATATGTGGACCGAGAACTCCCAGAAGTACAAGCTGGATTTCGAAGGGGCAGAGGAACTAGAGACCAAATTGCTAACATGTGCTGGATTAAGGAGAATGCCAGAGAGTTCCAGAAAAACACCTACTTCTGCTTCATTGACTACGCAAAAGCATGGCAGAAAGTGAGGAAGACTTAAAGAAACTCTTGGAAGGAAAGCAATGATAAACCTAGACAGCACCTTAAAAAGCCACCCTCCCCCCGCGCCTTAATTCAAGGTTTCTCTTTCTCTTGCCTGTTCTTTTTAATAGTTTTGAGTCAGTCAGTCTCTCTCTCTTACTCACTCACTCTCTCTCTCTCTCTGTCTCTCTCTCTCTCTCTCTCACACACACACACACACACACCCATCTATCCATCCACCCACGCTCCCTCCATTTCCTCCCTCCATTTTGTACATTTAAATAAGCTTGATGGTCCTTGGTCTCTCGCACCTTTCTTCCCTCCTTCCCTTGCTTGCTCCTTGATCCTTTCCCTCCTGCTGCTTCTTTGCAGTCATTTCCGGAGAAAGCAGTCATTCAGAAGCATCACTTGAAGCTGCTGAGAGGTTCCCTAAGGAATGAATATTGCAGCACAGGGGACAGCTTCCTCTCTCCTAAATGTTAAGAAACACTGCCACCTACTAGGTCTATTGCAGTCTATTGGCAGATCTTAAATTAATACATCTAGGTTTCCAAAACCAAATTAAGACTGAATGGCAAGCTCCAAAGTATTCTTACTCCTCCTCCACTCTTCAGGTGAGCAGGTTTCCCAATTTTGGTGCTATGGTAGAGATAGACATAAACATTTGTATGGTTATAGCTAGCTCACTATAGAGAGACTCCTCGCACCAGTTTCTGAATGTTTGTCCTCCTCACCTCTGCCAGGCACAGAAAAAATTAACAGACCTGGTAATGTATATGTTATCAGTGTTCTATGGAACCATATATATAAGAAATAAAGGTTACTTTAGGAAGCTGGGCTGATGGCGAAGGCCAGGTCTGTTTGCATGGATGCCTTGCTGAGTTTTTTTTTCCTGGGCTTTCTTTTTGTCTCCTGACTATATGGCCTGGGGGGTGGGGCCTAGGGGTGGGACTTCCTGCTTTGAAAGAGTGTGTCCCAGGACCCTGGACCCTTTTCCCTAGGAAGCTGAGCTGATGGCGAAGGCCAGGTCTGTTTGCATGGATGCCTTGCTGAGTTTTTTTTCCTGAGCTTTCTTTTTGTCTCCTGACTATATGGCCTGGGGGTGGGGCCTAGGGGTGGGACTTCCTGCTTTAAAAGAGCGTGTCCCAGGACCCAGGACACTTTTCCCTAGGAAACTGGGCTGAGGGTGAAGGCCAGGTCTTTTTGCATGGATGCCTTGCTGAGTTTTTTTCCTGGGCTTTCTTTTTGTCTCCTGACCACATGGCCTGGGGGGTGGGGCCTAGGGGTGGGACTTCCTGCTTTAAAAGAGCGTGTCCCAGGACCCTGGACCCTTTTCCCTAAGAAGCTGGGCTGAGGGCAAAGGCCAGGTCTTTTTGCATGGATGCCTTGCTGAGTTTTTTTTCCTGGGCTTTCTTTTTGTCTCCTGACCACATGGCCTGGGGGTGGGGCCTAGGGGTGGGACTTCCTGCTTTAAAATTCTCAAATTTTGTATCTGGCTTTAATATGGTAAATAGGAAAGCAATTAGATTTGGATAAGTCTGGGAGTCAGGAAAGTTTTAAGGATCAGATCATACTTTTGCACTATTAAAGAGCAGGCCGGGTAGGTGGGGCTCATCAGCCTTGGAAGGCAGCCCATCTAGGAGAAGGAAAACTCCGATTTCAAACCTCCACTGCCTTGTGGCTATATCCACTCATGGAAAAGGCTTCAGGAGTTAACCTCGAGGCAAAATCCGGAGCTGGAGTCCCGAAGGCAGCATGTGTTGTTCTGCCAACTCCTGCAACATTGCTGGAACCAGTTGTATTGGCTCTTGCCTTTCCATTGGATCATTTCAGCAATCTGGAGAGGGGGGATCTGCTGCTTGGGTAACAGCCTATCCTCCATATTACCTTACCCGGGCTTCATGCTCTGGAGAGGACACTCCTCGATTCAGAGCATGTTACCATAGTCTCTTGAGACTGAAGGATGCCTATGATGAAAGGTTACTTGCCTTTGCAAACTTTGAATCTAAATTTAGAAAGGATGGAGACAGTGAAAGAGACAACCGAGAAGAATGGGATGGGAAAAGTCCAGAATAAAAACACTGAATGTGGACAAAAAATCATCAAATTTATTTCAACTAGGAATTGAGACTAAAACCTTAAACTTGTATATGGATAGAAGAGGTTGCCATTGAAAATTAAAACCTATGACTGATGGAGGTCCATGTGATCAGAGACATAAAGACCTTGATGCAAGCAGCCAATAGTAAAGAAGTCTTCAGACCAATGGATTCAATGGTCCTGTTTGATCTTTATGAATGTGAAATTAGATCTTTCAAAGGAGCATCTGGAGTTTGCAGCGATTGTTTTTTAAATACTGGAAGCAGGTTTTTGTATTATTCTAGATGGTTTTTCAGATTTAGCTTATTTCATGAACCATCACAGTTCCAGGAGTCAGGCTGATGGTTGCCTAGCTGCAGGGGTTTATTGCCCCATTGGCACAGGGATGGTTTAGGTTAAATACAAACCTATTGTGATGTCACAGATGTTGCCACAAGGATAATCTTCTTGTCTTGAATGACATCACTGGGAATAACCTCATTGTGCTGGCAAGCTGAGACAAGCAGTCAGTCAGACCAAGGCGTCACCTGGTCCAGGTGAGTCTCCCTGAGAGGCCACAAGAAGAGGTCTACAAAGCACAGCCAGCCCTACCATCAAACTGAGTGAGGCCGCTGCCTCTGGCAACAGGGACCAGGTTCATAAAAGGGCAGCATAATCTTAGTTATTCAATTGGTTGTTGGGAGGAGGGGCCTGTGGGACTTTCTGTTTCGCGTAGCAAAGTGACTGTGAGCAGAGCAGGCAGTGCCAGGCAGCACCTAAGATAACTTGCGAAATGGTGCTTCCTCTCAGTGCACTCCAAACAGGCATCCACTCTTCCTTCTCTTTGTGAGAGTCCAAGGCATTCCTGATAGTCTTCAAGCACCTTAATAGTTTATGTTTCATTTTTGCCTGAATCTTCCAATAATCTGCCTTTTGATAGATACATATTCTGCCCGTGGGGAATGGAATGCCACTCTTTCTTGCTTTCCCTTTGTCCAGCAGGTAGCTTCTTCTCCACAGTTTAACAGGCTTACATGAATTCCACTTCCCTTTATTGGTGTTGCTCCTCAGTCAGCTTCTGAAGAGCCTACAAGACTAGGGCCGTCGGTTGCTGACAATTTGAGTGTGGAATGTGCTGCGTGCCCTTTCAGGTACCTTGCTATGCTCCACCGATTGTGGAGATCCACTTTAAGGGATCCTATTTCCATTGTTGGAGTTGCCTCCGTTAGGCTAGGCTTTCAGGGAGCTCTTCAATGTTTTGCTTCTGCTTTCGTGACAACGATTCATCATTCTTCCCATTCATTCTGAATGCCAAGGCAAAAAGTGACACCTCACAGGCACTTGATTTCTCCTGCTCCCTTCGGGCGGTTTCCCAGTTCTTTGCAGTCCAATGCATTTTTAAAATTAAGTCGTATAGTATCAGACTTAGAATGCAGGTCTACCTGTTGTTCCTGAGCCTGCCGTAGACGCATGTCTTTGCTTTGCCTTGCTCAAAGCTTTTTCTTCAAAACGTCTGGTTCAGCTTTTTCTTCACGGCGGTTGCAGTTGCTTTTAGTCCTTGGCTTGCCGTTTTTTCTTCTTCCGCATTTTGCCTCTTAGCTTCTTCTTTTCAGGTCCCGTATTTCAAATCCAGGTAGTTGCTGCCTCCTCCTATCTTCTTGTATCTCACTATGCAGAAACCTATTTCCAAGGGCTGTACCTGCTTTTGGTAAGGGGAAAACATTTTGGGACGATACGTGGAGAACTCTACGCGGTCCCAGTCAATTGATCCTAAAAAGAGGGGAAGGGGAGAAACAAACCTCAAAAGGGCTTTCAGAAGGGTGGTGTGTCCGGTTTCTTTAAAAAGAGCAGGAACAAAGCATGCCCGCCCTCCATTGTCTTTCTGAAGTGGAGAAAGCTTGGGCCCACTGGAAATGACATTTGTATATGATCTCTTTGTTCCAAAATTGAAAATAGCATCTGGGCTTCGAAGGCTTGAATCTATGACTACAGAATGAGACCTAAGAATTTTAGACACTGCTAGATGACCCAAGGAGAGGGTGGCCAGCCCAGTGTCTTAAGGCACAAACCATTTATGGCAAGATCAATTAAAAATCTAATTGATCAACTCACGGACACACCCTAAGGTCGTATCGCTGCCTGCCAGTTAGAATTCCTGTGTTTCTTGGGAGAGCAGGCCAGCCCATCAGCAACAACGGACCATGGTTTGGACGGTCAGTCCTGGCCTACGGCCAGACAAAGTGTATTTCGGCAATTGCTTTCCAGGCTCCTGATCTTGATCTGCTTATTATGAATGCCATGGGTACCCGTAGGCGATAGATAGGTCCATTTCCTTTTCCTGCTCCACAAAGAAATTCGACCGCCCCACTGCGGTCCAGTTGGCGGCCTCCTCCCTCTCCCGCTGCGCCCGTTGTTTCATCACTTCCCAAATGGGTTGTTGCTTTTTTGTGATGGGCTTTGAGACTTCAGGTCAGGAGGGGTCGTTCTCCACAGGATGAAAGTATCCCCTTTGAATATGGAAGAAGCAGGGGGCTCCGTAGGATGCCGCACAACGACCAAGGGTGTCTGGGTGTTGGTGGCCACCCTCCAGTGACTTTGCCCAGACATGGGGGGATGAGGAAGGGGAGCGCTGGTCTTCATGGAGGTGCTGGCCACCCGTCTCCACCCAGGGGCCTCGTATAGCTGGGATGGGGAGGCCTTCAGTTTGCAGGGGTAGGATAAGATTGCAGGCTCTGTAGGCTACAACCGGAATGGAGGATGCCAAAGATTTTGATGGTGGCTGCGAGGGTGCCTGAGGGCCTGAGTGGGATGCTGAAATTTTGGGGATCCTTGGCAGGGAAGGCAGGGGTCTTGCCCATGTTTTTGGCAGTGGGAATGGGTATTCTGGAGCGGATGGAGCCAGAGGGACCTCTTTTTTCACTGACGCCAGCTGGGGTTGGCCCTTCCTCAGTGGGTAGAAGACGTTCAGGGACTCAGTCATCTGCATGGCCAGATGGCTCCTAGGAAGTGGCTTAGGGGGCTCCTGAGTGGCCACTTGCTTAGGTCCCACCCCTGCTGTCACTGAGGTTGTCGTCTTTTTCTTGGCTCTCGATGCCTTGCTCGGGGCAAGATCTTTTCCAGACCCAGCACTGTGCATCGTGAGACTGACCTCTCGGTTTGCAGGGCCCTTTGCTGCCTTTTTTGCACCTCTGCCTCCATTTTTGCCACTGGCGAAGGAACTGCAGGTTTTCTTATGTGCCCTCAAAGCCATTCCCTCCCCAGAAGTGGTGGGATCTGAGCTTTTCTTTGTCTTCCTCGCCTTCCTGCTTGGTTCCTCTTCACTTGCTGGGCTTTTTCCCCTCTTTGCCTTGGTATTGAGTTTATGCTCGTCAGGTGCCTCAGATGGTTTCCCTTGGGAGGGTCTTGAGATGGGCACGTCTGTCTTGGCTTGGGACTCCTGAGATGGGCCTCCAATGTCGTCAAAAGAGGTGGCACCTCCGCCACCTTTTTGCCACTGACAAGGGAACTGCAAGACTTCTTATGTGTCCCCAAAGGCGTTCCTTACCCAGAAGCATTTGGAGCTTTGGGGGGATCTGAGCTTTTCTTTGTCTTCCTCCCCTTCTTGCTTGGTTCCCCTTCACTTGCTGGGCTTTTCCCCCTCTTTGCCTTGGTATTGAGTTTAGGCTTGTCGGGTGCCTCGGATGGTTTCCCTTGGGAGGGTCTTGGGATGGGCACGTCTGTCTTGGCTTGGGGCTCCTGCGATGGGCCTCCAATGTCGTCACTGGGCCGAGAAGGGGTTGCCAACCATTCCTGGGCCTGCCCGGAGTCCCTGGGCTCTGTTGGATCCAGAGAGAGAATGATGCTGTCTGGAAGGAGGGGCTCCATGGAAAAGACGAGGTCCTCAAAATCTGGGGACTCAGTGAGGAGATTCTCCGGCAGCTGGATATCATCTCTTGACTTCATAAGGAGACTTCTCTCTTGGGTAGGAGGCAGCAGCTGAGACTCCAACATTGGGTTTATTTGACCATCCCCTCCTGGAAGAGAGGGAACAAAACCAGGGCCCTCAATCAGAAGGCACCAACTCTTCCCTTGATTGCCAGGACAAAGCCTGAGCAGCTGTCTGGTTCCAGTCCTGAGGGTGGAGCTCCATCACACACACCCCCACCGATACAGTGGAGCTGCCTCCCCTCACCCGCTTAACAGAAAGAGAAAAGCAGGAGTCTCCCTTTCGAACCACTTCCTTGCGTTTCTCCAGAGAAACCCTGGTACACCACCTGCCCTCTGCTGCAACCTGGGGTTAGCCAGGTCTGAGGTTTGCCAGGAACATCTGCTTGCCGGCCTTGGTGGCACTTGGGAAATGCTAGTCCTTCTTGTTTCCAGGGAAGGATGTGGGACGTGCTGTATGGAGTCGGGACCTTCTTCTTCCCACAGAGCTCTCCCATTGAGCTCCAGCCCTCCAGGTGTGGGTGTGGGAGGGATTTGCTTCTGAAAGCAAACACATGCCCTCAACGACTAACAAACCCGGCTAGCCCTCAATTTTGCTTGAAGCTGCCGAGTCCCGGATCTGCCTACAGAGTATTTGCACTGCCAAACACACCTTTTTGGGGGGAACTAGTTCTGAGGGGTTGGCGTAAGTTAAGCTGCAGGGAATGGGGAACGTTTGGGACCAGGAGCGTAGCAGCAGGCTTGCTGCTGTTGCCTTGGGAACCCTGGAATTCTGAGAGTGTTTGGGTCCGAAAGAGATTCTAGGATGGAGGGCAGTTGGCTTGAGCTGGGAGGCTGAGTGTCCGTTAAGAGCCAACGCCTAAGTCCAACCGAAACAAGCAAACCAAAATAAGCCCTTGTCAATTGTCTGCCAGGTGAAGAATCCTCCAAAGTCAAGATTATTCTGAAGGTTTGGTGCCGAGGCAAGCTCTGGCCTGACGGAGCCCCAATCCATGGGTTCAGACCATTTAAGGGGGTCAGGACTCCCCTTAGTACCTTCAGAGGCCTCTTTGTCCCCTTTCCTCTCCCAGAACGAAGCTCAGGGACCTGCACAGAGCATGTAGACCTACCTGTAGGCAGGCCTGACCAGAAAGCGGTGCCTCTCCTTCCCCTTCCCCTTTTCAGAGGTGTTGCTTTCTTTCAGTCCCTTGCCCAGGGCCTTCTGGCTCAAACCCAAGTCCCATGGAGGGTCAGGTAACAGGCCTTAGGCTTGGCTCACCTAAACCCCATTAGCATGACTGGGAAGTCCCCATGTAACTGAAGTGGCTGGCTTGTGCCTTGTGCCTGTGCAGCTGTAAAGTCCTTTCCCTTCCTGCCAATTCATTCCCCTGTGTTTCCATCTCCACTTTCATGTGTTCTACCTAGTCTAATCTAATCTAAGGCCCTTTGCTTTTTCCAGCTAAGCATCCATAGCTTCATGGTTGGCTCTTCTGGGAACATCTTGGGAAAACCAAGAAAGAAAAGAAAAGGTCAAATTGGTACTTGCCATGGTGAAGAAGTTGATTGGGGAAGTGTATTTTCCTAATCACAGGAGACCACTTCCAACACTCCTAACCGATGAAGCGTCCGGTACGGAGTAGGCAGTGGAATGGTGATGATGCAGAATTGTTTATGATTGTTCCTATGGTAACCTGGGGGCAGGGGCAGGGAGCATAACCACCATAGAATATGATGATGTCAGATGATGTCATTACCCAAGATCAGCCAGGGCAACCAGGAAGAGCTAAGGCAGGAAGGGAAGACATGGACCCATTCATGTTTCTGATGGACAAGCCATCTTCACAAGTTCTTTATCCCTGTTAGTCTATTTCTCCATCCATCTATCCATCCATTCCCCATCATCTTTTCCTTGACTTTGCAAGGGAGACTTAGCATTAGATGGCCACCTTCATCAAACACAGGTGATCATGATAAATTCTTTTGATGGGAGACCAACACAGCATGCTTTCTACTTTCCTAAAAGCCATGTTGATGTATGTGGATGACAGCTACAGGCTACTGCACGGCCAAGTCTTCTTGCTGATACTCTTTCTGTCTTTTGGTTCATGAAGTTACAGCCACTTGATGGAGCCATTGGCGTGACAGTGTGCAGGCAAGGAAGTACCTTAAACTGGAATGTTCCAGTGTCCCAGGTGGAAGGCATTTATTTCAGTTGAGCACGCTTTCCAAAACATCATGGAGGTGAAATTGAAGAAGAGGTATGAGGCCTGGCAAGGTCAAGGAGCCTGCAGTCCCTTGCATCTTTCGATTTCTGTCATGCCTGAAGTTGGATGGTACCCTCTGGAGAACTGGTATGCTGTCACGGAGGTGCCTGAATTGGAAACCTGCATGTTGAAAGGTCCCAGTTTCATCCCCGTCCATACCATGGGTTTTCTCATTCTGACCTCCCAAAGTAGATCTAACTGCATAGAATAATGGCCTATGTCTGGTTTCAATAGTCTTCTCCTCCCAGAAACAAATGGTGGAGGATTTAGCCCTCTGCCCCTCCCACCAGTACTTGTGGATGGTACAACTCTGTCTCTTTGTCCTTCACCTTCTAAAAGCAGATGGTCTCTACTTGCATCTTTTATCTGAATTGAGAATGCTCAGTAGAAAATCTGGGATGGAACTGTGGTTTTCTAACTTCCTCCCTTATGTAGGACAGGTTTGGTGGTACACATCTAGTCCTGGAGGGTGTTTCACAAGGAAAAATGTGGGGAAATGGGTATAGGGGCTTCTTCTGTGTTTATTTTAACTCTAGCTCAACACACATCAGGCTCTAATACAAACACTGGGACCCTCACCTGTTTACAGCACAGTGTGGACGAATCATGGTTGCCCCTTTGCCTATCTGGGTTGCTCTCACATCTGATCCTCTAGCGAATATTTTGAGAGAAGATCCATACTTACAATGTGATGTAATAAAAGGACAGAATTGTATCTTGAACTTCTACGCCATTGGCTGTGATGTTGTACAGTAACTGCTTCTAACTCTACATCGTTCATAGCTTTGAGCTGTTGACTGTATGCCATCCATGAATTGGCAAAACAAGACAAATACAAGAGCAGGCAATGCCTTTATTTTTAAAAATTAATCAAACAGGAGGTGAGGAAGGCAGGTGGGTGCTCTGTGCAGTTCCTCGCCAGGGCGCACTCTCCCTGCGACGGAACACCCACCTACACACAGTATCGTCGGAAATAAAATGCCTGGGGTAAAATGCCTGTCGCGACTGTCCTCGTTACCCCCAGGATTTTCATTTTTACCCCATTTGGAGTAATTTACCCCTGTTCCCTGACCACTGTACTAGAAGCATCGAGAAGCTGTTTTCTCTTGCAGCTAGTTAGGAATGTTACCATGGACATAGCTTGGCCAAGGCCGAAGACGAAGAGCCGAGCCATAACATCGAGGGAAAATGTCAACAACACCTGCGATCCCATGAGAAAAAGAGGTGGAGATGAGCAGTCCTTCATCCTGATTGGCTTACGTCAGTGGAGAGTGAAGAAGGAGGTGTTTCCCGCGTGTGAAGAAAATGACAGGATGTTACAGAGAGAGAGACTCTTTTTAGACTCATTTTTGGATTATTGGATTTTATCATGGATTTTTGATTTTTGAATGGACTTTGGAGTTCCCAATGCTAAGATGTAGTTCATAGTAGGAGAACAGAAAGGGGGGCTTAGCCTTACCTGCCTTTCTAGCTAGTAGAATTTTCTTGTTTTAATTTTTGTAGCTGGAATTTGCTAGATTTCTAACTACATTAGCTTATTGAAATGATTTTGAATGCTGTGCTTTGCAACAAACTGAATATCTCTAATTCTTTATTTTTCTAATAAAACAATAATACTTAAAAACATATGCTTGGTCTCTTGAGCAGATAACCTGCTACATTACTTAATTGGTTTTTCTTGAAGGCCACAAATCAAGCTACTTTGAGTCCAGTTTATTAAGTGGGAATAGACTTGGCAGAAGGGTGCCAGTGGGACAGCCTGGTTGAGACAAGGACTCATCTCAACTTAAATAGGGGTCAACTGGACTCTGAACCTCTCTATTCCAGCCTCAGCATTGTCTTAGGAGATCTGAGTGTGGTTACAGACAGTATACAGATAGGCTACAGAGTTCAGATAGGACAATGTTTACATCATGTTATTATGACTGGCCTAAGGAAAGGCTCTTTAAGCAAGCTCTTTATCACCTATGAGAAAGAAGAAGAATGGGCAGTCACACCCCTCAGAAGCAGATGTTACGTCATCCAGGAGGATTTGCCCTACTACTGTAGATTAAGCCAACAGTTTAGCAACCTTGGGAATGGCACCCCCACAAGACTTAATGTTGTACAGCTGTGGTACATGATGAAACTTTGTGTAACAGAAAATGAAGTAATGTATTTTCTGATTGGTCACAGAACTGTACATAAGTCATGTGTAAAATGAACGTCTTTATCTGCTGTAAGTCAGATCACTTTTTCCTATGCTGTGTGTTGCTTCATGTCATGTTGTGCTGCCAGAGGAATGTCTATGCTCTATGTATATATGTAAATAGACTAAGTTGTTGGTTTTACTTTCTCAGTGTCATAGTGTCATAACCATCCTCTGCTAACCAATCTCTCCTTACTCTGCTGATGTTATGAGAATACACATTATAATAAAAATTCTCAACAATATAAGCCCTCAGTTAAGTGAAACCCCGCCCTCTACCATTGTGTAGACACCAGAAGATGACATGGCTGTATTTGAATAAATGTAGATTGTTGTACATTTTAAAAAATCCCCTGAAAATAAGCCCTAATGTGTTTTTGGAGCAAATATTAATATAAGATCCTGTCTTATTTTCAGGGAAACACTGTATGTACATGACAGCTGACACACACACCCTGTAAGGTAAAGCTCTGCAATGAGATACAACAACCCAAAGAGTGCTGTCTGCATCCCCATATTGTTCAGTTTCATCTTTTGTATTTTTAGAACAACTTTCAAAGAATTTTCAATATCAGGTTTATCTTTCATACTACATTGAAGTATTTCCCTGTTCTGATAAGTGCAATGTGTTAAGTGCCATAGACTGAAGTACTTGTATTTAACAATGATGACAATAATCATCTGACTTCTACAAAATAATGAGTAAAACAATAGTACCATAGTGATGCTTTCAAGACCTGTGCCTCTGCAAGCACATGGGGACACATAAACACATACTTGACCATATGGGAAGACTCTCAGTGTTTCAGGCAGCAGATACCAAAAACATGGATCAAGACAAAAGATATTTGCCCCATGACTAAACTTACCATTTGCCTTGATCGTTTATTGTTCTTTGTAAGGTATACTGTGCTTCATGCTTTCTGAAGCTGTGGTTTAAACAGTTATGCAGAGAAATGAACAGCTGGATGCCTTGCCATATCACACAATAATGTAATAATAACTAATTCTTGCCAGTACAGATTTGCAAAGTAAATTATGAAAGGTTATTCTAAAGTCGCTCATTTCAGAAAAGGCAATTCTAATGTGACTAATTTCCAGTGGTTTTAAATAATGTATGAAGCACATTCAGATAAGGGAACATATTTTAGGTCAGTCCAGTGGAACATATTTCTGGAAGACTGCTCCAAATACCTGTGACTCTAATCACCTGCTCTCTAATTCTTTCTACCACCTCCAGAAATTTAATTTTAATTTTTAATTAAATTTAATTTTAATTTTTAGTTGTTATCATACTTCCTTCCTTAGAAGTAATTGGAGAAAAACTTCTTGGGGTGGGGTGGGGGTACAGAGAATGGATAAAAAATCAAGAATGAATTTTCTTATTAGCAATATATTCTTGTGAGCTTGGGAGTTTGATCCCCCCACTGTGCCTTCAGGGAGAAGAGCCAGCCTGTGTGGTCTTAAGCAAGCTGCATGGTACCAAGATACAACCAGAAGGGAATGGTAAACCACTTCTGAGTACTTGCTACCTGGAAAACTCTGAAAAGGTTTGACTTGTGGCATGCTATTATTATTGTTGTTGTTATTTCTGATATTAAACCAAACTAGATTTTACATATTGAAGTTCCTCCCTCTTGATGCTACTCTAAAGCAGCATCAAGAGGGAGACTGTGCATTTATACAGGATGAGTAAGGGGCTGTTTAATCTCTTCCTGACTGATAATTTATCCACTAGAATCCCTCCCAACCACTTTTTCACTTATGGAGGAAGATATAGATCCATACATTTTTCCTGCCAGGGGGGAAAGCACTAGGGGATGAACAATGTAGAAATACCATATTATGCCACCTTTCCTCCTTGTTCTTCCTTGTATTTCCTAAGACTACTTTTCTTTTCAAAAATTGAAGGAAATGTACACATACTAGTGGTTTATGTCTACCATCCCATAACACAAACTGTTGTTTAAAGATCAGAATTTGCAGACCTGGAGAGTGGACTTCCAAAATACAGCTCCCTTTTTATTCTTAGAAGAAAACGTTCTAATTAGTTAGGATGGGTTCCATTCCACAGAGCTGCTTACGGACTACACATCTGCCTGTTTGTTCATCCTTCACTTCTTTGCAGTATAGTAGAGATGAAGCAGATCTAAGGCTTACGGTGGGGTGGGAACAACTTGTGGTCCTCCATATGTTGTTGGACGGCACTTGATGGAAGAAGCAGAAAGAATGTAATGATTATTATAAAGCTTATATTGCTTGTTTGCTTATTTATTTATTTACATTTCTATATTGCATAATTTAGTGGCAAGCCACAGCACTGAAGATAAAGAAAACAACCACCCCCACCCAACCTACAAAGTGTAACAATATAAAAATATAAAAAGGAAGACAACACTCTTAAGAACCCAAGATGGCGGCAATGGACTAAAATACTGTACAAACTACAAAATACAGTACAATGATTTAACAGTTATAAAAGAAGAATATCCTGAAATGTCCCCTTGAAAACCAATGTTTTTATATGCTTTCTGCATATTAGGAGGTAAGGGGGCCCACACACCTCTACAAATAGAGCGTTCCACAAGGAGGTGGCCACCACTGAGGAGACCTGGTTCCTAGTCAGACTTCCTGGCCTGCCTTGGGGTGGCCACCTGTGACGGCTGTGATGATGTCACCTGCCTGTCACTGCTATGGCTGGAGTTTATCTACCTATGGCAGGACAGGAGGTGGGACTTCAGTGGGTGGAGTTAAGGTATATAAGGGGGGAGTGAATGTGGTGAGGAGAGAATTGGGAGATGGGAAGATTGGGATGAGATAGGGTTCGGTTAGGAACTTGGTTAGGGTGTTAGGGCCTGTTTATTCATGTTATGAGGTACTGTGCTAGTGTAGGTCTGAATGAGAGAGTGATTGAGGGGGATACTTTATCACATTGATTGCCTTATTTAGTTTCCACAGTGATTTACTATTATTTATGTTTTCTCAATAAACAATCCTTTTTATTTTGAAATCCATACCATTGTCTGATGAGTCAGATCAATAAGTGTGGTTGGTGGCAGCGTGAATAAAGTGTGAATGAGAGTGACGTGACCATTGTGACGTGAAAGGAGGACGTCACAATAAAACTGGTGTCCAGTGGTTGGGATCCGAGTGTCCAGTAAAGCCTTGGCCAAAGTGACCAGAGCAAGAGGATTTCAGTTAGGGTCACCTGAAGTGTAAAGCGTGGGTAACTCTCTAGAATTTGACTCAAGGGGAGCAAATTTAGTGGAGAGGCGCTTAAGCTTCAGAGTGGAAGAACTGATATATGAGCTCTGTGGTGTCCATTTTGTGAGGGAGAGTGGCCCAAAAGCGGAAGCTGTGGTGACTTGGTCAGAGTGTCCTGAGTTAGGTGAACTCTGAGGGGACAGACCAAGAGCAGCAAAGCTGAGGGATCTCCATGGTAAACAGCACCTGAGAGAGGGTAGAGCTGTGGTGAAATTGGAGTCAGCCAAAGGCAGTAATATAAGATAAAGTATCCTTAGTGGGCAAGAGGCCCAGGGAAAAGCATAGAAGGACACGCCAGTGGAGCATAGTTACAGTTACAGGCCTAGCCAGATCAGCTGGTGTACACTGCTAATAGATATCAGAGCTTAGCACAGGAAAGGAAAATAGTGTTTTACACAGAGGCTTGGAAATAGTAAGGAGCCTTTTGTGCAAGTAACATGCCTTTAACGTGCAGTAAAATGGCTGAAAGTGAGCCAAAATCTCCAGAGATGTCTGAAAGTTCTGGAGATAAGTTAAATGGTGAACATATATACAGAATGAAACAAATAGAAATAGAAATGGAGAACTCAAAGGGGAAGGACTCTATTGAGTTTAGCAAATGGGATCAACAAATAGATCCAACCTTGCAGCAGTGCTTTAAGATGGTTAGCAATTGTCCAGTAACCCCTGAGAACCGTGAGAGATATTATTGTGAAGAAGAAGGCCTTTTATGTAGGGAGATCTTAATAAACTCCAAGAAGGAAAAAATTGCTTGTAGTTCCTTCTAAATATAGAAAGAAAGTAATGGAAAAATGTCACACAGACACCCTATCGGGACATTTAGGGATGGCAAAGACTAAGCAGAAAATATCCCGGAAGTACTACTGGCCAAAAATGGGAAAAGAAATAAAAGAATTTTGTCAAAGCTGTACCACTTGCCAAATGAAAATAAATAGTGAGGAAAAATCCAATAGGGATGATGACTGGGATAGGTATATGGAAGAGATGAAAAATATTGACAGTATATTTAAGCAAATGGAAAATAGATATATTGAACAACTGAAAGAGAAACAGAGGTCTGGGTTTACTCTATTAAGGCAAGTTTTTAAGGATGCATACGGCATAGATGAGTTTTCTGAGGGAAAAGATTTACAATCCAAAGTGGAAGTGGATGAGGTTTATGAGTGTGAAAGAAAGATAAAGCCACAAACTATTCCGAAACCAAAAGAAGGCACACAGGTTAAGGCACAACTTCAAAACCTGAATTATTCTGAAGAAAACATGAGGGAAACATGGGAAGACTATCCTAAGTATTCCAAAGGGCTAGTTCAGAGCCAGCAGAAAGTGGGCGGCCATTTTGTTGAAAAGCCTTCAGGACAGAGCCAGGCCATGAGCCAGGTTTTGGAGGGAAAAGAAAAATCAGAAAGATTTGCTGGTAAAAGCTCATGGGGAGAGAAAATTTGCTTCGCTTGTCAGGGGAGGGGACACATTGCTTCCCAGTGTTTTAATACAAAACAAAATAAAGAAATTGTTACATAACAGCACTGATGTTACCTGTCTGTCATGGGTTTGGAGGGAAAGTTCCATCCTATGGGGAGTGGAAGGCGGGACATCAGGAGGAGGGGCTGTACTGTATATAAATGTGATGCCTGTGTGGTGAGGGGAGATGCTGAGACAGACACTGAGAGACACTGGGTTGTGATGAAGCAGCAGCTGGGAAGAAGAAGCTGTTGTGGGAGTCTGTGTGTCAGACAGGGTACTTCTGTGTGTCAGAGTACCAACCTGATAGGTTCAGGTGTCTGTTGGTTAGCCAGAACTGATAGGTTCAGGGTCTGTGCTTCCAGTTAAGGGTTCTGGGTGAACCAAACTATATGCTTGTATGAGAGAGAAGAAGCCACGTTACTTTATTTTATTCACCTGATTGTTTATTTTTCCCTGTGTGTATTTAAAATAAACCTTATTCCTTGTTTGTTTGAAAATCCATCCCTGGTCTGTGTGACTTCTTAGAGGGAATGGTTGGTGGCAGCTTAGTGTAACTGTGTGACATATCCCGGTAGGTCTGGGTTTGTCACATTGATTGGTGTCCAGCGTGTGGGATACGACTGGTCCAGTTGTCCAGTGGTCCAGCAAAGCCTTGGCAGGTGTGCCCAGAGCAAGGGGGGTCTAGTCAGGGACAGTCTGAGGCGCGTAGGTAATCTTCTAGGTGTACCTCACGGGGAGGTGCGCTAGTAGAAGAACGTGCCAACTGGGGAGACTTAGATTAAGGTGCTCTGAGGCAGCCTAGTTTTGGCGGGAAAAAGCTGAGGCAAAACTGCGTAGTAACAGTGAGCTAGATTGCCAGCTGAGAGGCCCAGCAGAGGGGGGGAGGCTCTGACTCGATACTGTTGCAAGTTTAGTGCTGAGGAACAGCAGCAATCTCTAGGGAGAGCTGGGTCTGAGGCAAAAAGGAAAAAAGTGGTCGTTTTATTTTGAGGCTTGACTTTTTAAAGCAGCCTGTTCTGAGGGGGGATTATGCCCTTGACTCGAAGCCAGATGGCAGAAATGAGTGGAGTGAAAGACCCCCAGATTGACCAAGGTTCTGAGGATGAATTTGGCTCAGTGCAAGGTGACAGCACAGGAGAGCAGGACCCAGAACTCAGAAAAATACTCCTAGCCCAACAGCATGAACTGAGGGTTAGGGAAATGGAGGAAAGATTAGAGAGAGAAAAAATGGAGGAAAGGGAAAGAGAGAAACAGCGGCAATTTGAAATACAGAGAATTGAATTGGAATTGCAGAGAGAGAAAATGGCGTTTGAATTAAAAAAATTGGAACTGATGAATCAGAACAATAATAATAATAGGGATTCTGAGGGAGGCCAACTGTCTAAAGCTGACCTGAAGAAATTCCCTGTGTACCACAAGGGAGATTGTCCTGAGGTGTTCTTTTCCTTAGTGGAAAGAGCGTTTGTGGACTTCTCAGTGAGGGAAACTGAGAAGATGACCATCATGCGATCTTTAATCAGTGGTAGCCTGGCTGAGGTCTATGCCGAGATGCCTGAGGAACTGATGAAAGATTTTGCAGAGTTTAAAAAACTGGTGTTTGCCAGACATGGGATAAATGCAGAGCAGCTGAGACAAAGATTCAGATCCCTCACCAAGAAACCAGAACAGACTTTTACCCAAGTGGGGGCCCAATTGGTGAGGCTGCTTGAGAAATGGCTATCGCAGGAAGGGACAGAGACCTATGAGCAGCTTAAAGACTTGATAGCACTGGAACAGTTCTATTCAGTCCTGCATGGGGAATTGAAATTCCAGGTGAGGGAAAGGAAACCGAAATCTGTGGCAGCAGCCGCTGAGATCGCAGATTTTATTTCCCAAATAAGAAAGCCCTTGGGTGAGGGGAAATCTGTGGGTAAACCCAAAGAAACCTACAGCAAGTACTCTCAGGGACCAGGGAAAAGCCAGCAAGGGGGAGGGGCCCATGGTGAAGGGAAGCCCTCAGACATGAAACAAAGACCTCAGATTTTGGAGGGAAAACCAAAACAAGATGAGAGAGAATCAAAATACACCAGAAAATGCTATTTCTGTCAGGGAAAGGGTCATCTAATCTCAGAGTGTCAGAAATTAAAGCAGCTAAAAGGAATGGTGCCTCAGAATGCTAGTGGGACCAAGCCAAAAGCTGTGTTCTGTGTCCAGAAAGAGCAAGGCTCAGTGTCACTGAGGGAGCCGGTTGCCATGACTACTCAGTCTGGAACAGCTACCTCTGCTGATCAGGCTGAGGAAAATGGTCCTCTTATAGAGGTAAAGCGCTGCTTGCTGATAAAAACAGATTCTCAGTTGTTTGAGACAGCCGGGGTGGACGTAGGGATACTTGACCGTCAGTATAGGGGGCTGCGGGACACGTGTTCCCAGGTAACCCTGTGCCATCCAGATATCATCCCTAGGGAGTTTATAATCCCAAATGAGAGCATGAAGGTGGCAGGAATTGAGGGGCAGGTAATCTCTCTGCCAGTAGCAGAGGTACCTGTCAACTTTCAAGGCTGGAGGGGAGATTGGCGGCTAGCGATTTCATCGACTCTGCCAGCAGCCGTGCTCGTGGGAAATGACCTGGCTGAACATGTGAAACGGGTGCTAGTGATTACACGCTCACAAGCCACCACAGGGACAGTTCAGGGGGGTAATGATGAGCCAGAGACGGAAGCAGAGGGGAGTTCAGAAGCTGTGGTGGAAACCTTAACCACAGACAGCAGATTTGGACAGGAGCAAAAGGCAGACGCCACTCTCCAAAAGTGTTTTGAACAGGTGACTGACGCCCAGCTAACACCTGAAACCCCAGTGAGATTTCTGGAGAAAAAGGGGATTTTATATAGAGAAACCCTGAGGAATATCTCAAAAGGGGGAGAGGGGATCAGAAGTCAGCTGGTGGTACCTGAAAAGTATCGCCCCATGATCTTACAAAGGGGGCACTCTGACATGTTTGCTGCACACTTAGGGGTGAACAAAACACAGCAGAGAATCACACAGAATTTCTACTGGCCTGACATAGGGAAGCAGATCAGGGAGTTCTGTAAACAATGTGATGTGTGTCAAAGGCAGGGGAATAACCGCGACAGGACCAAAGCAAAGTTGTGCCCTTTGCCTGTGATTGACACTCCGTTCAAATGCATAGGGGTGGATATTGTGGGACCTTTGCCCAAGGCCACAAAGAGGGGGAACAGGTTCATTCTAACAATTGTGGACCATGCCACAAGGTATCCTGAAGCCATACCCTTGACTAATATTGAAACTAACACAGTGGCCGATGCTTTGGTGGGGTATATGTCCAGGATGGGATTTGCCTCAGAGATAATCACAGATTTGGGCGCATCGTTCACATCAAAGCTCATGAAACGCTTATGGCAAATCTGTGGAATTAAGCACAAGGAAACCACTGCCTATCATCCTGAAAGTAATGGGTTAACTGAGAAGTTCAATGGGACTCTAATGCGCATGATTAGGGCTTACTTGGCAGAGAATCCAAACAATTGGGACCAGAAGCTGCAATCCCTTTTGTTTGCGTATCGATCAGTGCCACAAGCCAGTACCGGGTTCAGTCCATTTGAACTTTTATTTGGGAGAAGGGTGAAAGGGCCCCTTGATTTGATCAAACAAAATTGGGAGCAGATCACCCAGGATGACCCACAAGACGTTGTGACATACATAGACACCTTGATGAATGACCTAAAGAGAAATCTAGAGCTGGCAGCAGAAAACCTGCAAGCTCAGAAGGTCAGACAGAAAACATGGTATGACCACAAAGCTAGAGAGAGGCACTTTGACCCAGGGGAGGAAGTGCTTTGGCTTAGGCCCTGCAGAGAGAACAAACTGCAGCTCAAATGGGCAGGACCATATAGGGTCATTTCCAAGATGTCAGACCTGAACTACCTAATAGAGCAGGAGGAGAACCAAGCAAGGAGGGTGGTTCATGTGAATGCCCTAAAACCCTACTACAGAGGGGAACAGAGGGTTTTATTCGCGATAAAAGCAGCTGAGAGTGAGGAAGCTGAATTACCCTTCTGGGAGGGTAGAGGGGAAGTGAAATACAACCCAGAGGAGGTAAAGATCAGTCCTGCACTCACCCAAGACCAGCAGCAAGAACTAAAAATGCTGCTTAGTAAATATCAACAGGTGTTTTCCAACAAGCCGGGGATAGTGAAGGGAGTGATGCATCGGATCCACACAGGGGATGCACCCCCGCAGGCAGTATCCCCATACCGAGTAACGGGACCCTATAGGGACAAGGTGCGGAAGGAGCTGGACGAGATGCTGAGGGAGAACATAATCGTCCCCTCTTCTAGTCCTTGGTCCTCTCCGATAGTCCTTGTGGACAAGCCTGATGAGAGCATTAGGTTTTGTGTCGATTACAGGAAATTAAACCGTGTAACCACTCCTGATGCCTACCCAATGCCCAGGCTAGACAACCTGATTGAAACCATAGGGGGTTGTCGGTTCATCTCATCATTGGACCTGGTAAAGGGATATTGGCAATTAAGAATTGATCCCAGGGATCAAGAAAAGACTGCCTTTTGCAGCCCTTTTGGTCTCTATGAGTTTCGAGTCCTGAGCTTTGGTCTCAGAAATGCACCAGCCACATTCCAAAGGCTGATGGACCAGACCTTGGCAGGGCTCAGTGACTTTACAGTGGCCTACATTGACGACATAGGGATCTTCAGTAATACCTGGGAAGATCACCTGATACACCTGGAGTTAGTGCTGCAGAGGTTAAGTGCAGCAGGGCTAACAGTAAAGGCCAGCAAGTGTCAGCTGGGTAGCCCAGAAATAAAATACTTGGGTCACATGGTATGGGGAGGAATGATAAAACCCCTGGAGGCCAAAATAGAAGCTGTTCGTGATTGGCCTAGACCCAACACCAAGAAAAAAGTCAAATCATTTCTTGGGTTGGTGGGCTACTACAGAAAGTTCATCCCGAGGTTTAGCGAGATTGCGGCTCCGCTGACCGATCTGACGAGGAAGAAGGCTGATGACCGCATCCCGTGGACCAGCGACTGTGAGGCGGCGTTCCAGAGGTTGAAGGAGGCGTTAATCAACTATCCTGTCCTGCGTGCTCCAGACTTCGACCGGGAGTTCATCATCTACACCGATGCGTCTAACAGCGGGGTAGGAGCAGTTCTGTGCCAGGAGGATGAGAATGGTGACCAGCATCCAGTGTCCTACCTGAGTAGGAAACTTCAAAAAGGTGAGAGACATTTGGCAACCGTGGAGAAGGAGTGTTTGGCCATAGTCTACGCGATCCAGAAGGCCAAGCCTTACATCTGGGGAAGACATTTTATTCTGTGTACTGACCATTCACCATTGCAATGGTTAAAGACAATGAAAACCCACAATAGCAAACTTATGAGGTGGGCTTTAAACCTACAGGACTATGACTTTGAAGTGAAGGTGGTCAGAGGGTCAGTGAACTGTGTTGCTGACGCCTTATCAAGAAGACCTGAAGATTGAAGACGGCGAAAGAACATGGACTATGTGTATATATTTTGGTGACAAAAAGTTAAAATGTACCTGTTTTTGAATTGGTTTGTATGAATAAAGGTAAATTGATGTAATGTTAATGGTAAATGTTTAAATGCATAATTGCTATGGTTTAACTTAGAGTGTAAGGATGAGTAAGTATTATATGGTATGTATAACTGTTGTTGTGTATTTTATACAGGTTGTTTTTTTGGTGAAAAGCACGTTAGCTTTCCCCCTGCAAAACAACTTATAAAGAGGGGAGGTGTTACATAACAGCACTGATGTTACCTGTCTGTCATGGGTTTGGAGGGAAAGTTCCATCCTATGGGGAGTGGAAGGCGGGACATCAGGAGGAGGGGCTGTACTGTATATAAATGTGATGCCTGTGTGGTGAGGGGAGATGCTGAGACAGACACTGAGAGACACTGGGTTGTGATGAAGCAGCAGCTGGGAAGAAGAAGCTGTTGTGGGAGTCTGTGTGTCAGACAGGGTACTTCTGTGTGTCAGAGTACCAACCTGATAGGTTCAGGTGTCTGTTGGTTAGCCAGAACTGATAGGTTCAGGGTCTGTGCTTCCAGTTAAGGGTTCTGGGTGAACCAAACTATATGCTTGTATGAGAGAGAAGAAGCCACGTTACTTTATTTTATTCACCTGATTGTTTATTTTTCCCTGTGTGTATTTAAAATAAACCTTATTCCTTGTTTGTTTGAAAATCCATCCCTGGTCTGTGTGACTTCTTAGAGGGAATGGTTGGTGGCAGCTTAGTGTAACTGTGTGACATATCCCGGTAGGTCTGGGTTTGTCACAGAAATTTCTCCTCAGAAAGTGAATTTAAAAGAGACCAAGTCTGTATATTGCATACAGAACAGTCAGATGACTCCCTCTAGAGGTAGCTCTGTAGCCATAGAAACGAAAGCAGAGGCAGCTAAGCTCTCTAAAATTGATACATTTAGAGGAAAGATCTCAAGTTATGATGAAAATATTCCCATTGCTGCTGCATCAGTTCTTATAGACACTGATCTCTCAAAACATGTCAAGAGTGCCTTTGTGATTACACAATCACTACCAGAACAAAATGAGGCAGCAGGAAAGATTACTGATTCTCAAGAGGAAGTTAGAAATCTACCCCAAGCTGAGGCAATTTCTCTGGAAATACCTCAGGAAAATATTTTTGTCCAAGAGCAGCTAACAGATCCTATTTTAAAAGGCTGTTTTGGAAAAGTGGCTGGCAAAGGATTATCCCCTAAACAAGGGTTGCTATACAGAGAAAAACAGATAAATATTTCAAAAGGGGAACTTGAGATTAGAAGCCAGTTAATGGTACCAGATAAATATGATTCAATAATTTTGGAAAAGGAACATTCAGTCTTAGTTAATGCACATTTGGGTATAATTGAAACCAACCAGAGAATAACCCAGAAGTTTCATTGGCCTGAAATAGAAAAACAGGTTAGAAATTTCTGTCAGAAAGTTGATATGTGCCAGAAACAGAGTTATAACTGTGACCAGACTGAGGTTAAGATGTGCCCTTTACCAGAAATCTCTATACCTGTTAAAAGTATTGAAGCAGACCTTATAAAAACATCAGTTACTTCCAAACTTATGAAGAGATTGTGGCACATTTGTGGAGTAAAACAATTAGAGAATTCTCCCTATCATCCGGAAAGTGATGGGTTGGCAGAGAGATTCAATGTGACCCTCATGAGGATGATCAAAGCCTATTTAGCTGAGAACCATAATAACTGGGACCAAAACTCACAGTTACTTTTATATGCCTACAGATCAGTCCCACAAGAGAGTACTTGTTTCAGCCCTTTTAAGCTATTATTTGAGAGACATGTGAGGGGTCCGCTTGATCTAATTAAGCAAAATTGGGATCAGATTGTTAAAGAAGGCCCCCAAAATGTGATCACGTGTGTAAACTCTGTGGTCAACAGCTTCGAACGAAATCTAGATTTGGCTGCTGAGAATCTAAAACCACAAAAAATCAAACAAAAACTGTGGTATGACAAAAAGGCTAGGGAACTTCAGTTTATTCCTGGAGATGAGGTCTTTCTAGTGAGGCCCATCAATAATAATAATAATAATAATAATAATAATAATAATAATAATAATAATAATAATAATAATAATAATAATAATAATAATAATAATAATAATAATAATAATATAATTTATTGTCATTGTAAGTATATACACAGTATACCATACAACGAAATTCACAGACACCCAGAGACCAGACACATGCACACACATAACATTCCCCAAACACTCCCCACCCACTAGAAGTCCCCCAATAAAAATACAAACATGTACACCTCAGGCCAAGTAACACAGTCCAACTAATTATTCACTACTGGTGGTCTTTAAGCTCATTATTAATTGCAATTATAGCTCTAGGATAAAAACTATTTAGAAAACGTGTGGTCCGAGTCTTAATTGTTCTATATCTTCTGCCAGACGGTAACAGTTCAAAAATTTATAAGCAGGATGGGAAGAGTCTCTCAGGATGCTGTGTGACTTCCTCAGACAGCGGGATGTGAAGATGTCATCCAGGGTTGGTAGCTGGAGCCCGATGATATTCTGGGCAATTTTAATGGTTCTCTGTAGAGCTTTTTTGTCCGCTACAGAGCTACTCCCAAACCATGCCAGAATGCCATAAGTTAGGACACTCTCAATGGCGCTACGGTAGTAGGACAGAAGTAAATGCTGTGATAAATTTAACTTCCCGAGCATTCTCAGGAAATACAGCCTCTTCTGTGCCTTCTTTATTAGCATGTTGGCATTTATAGTCCATGAGAGGTCCTCTGAGATGTAAGTACCCAGAAATTTAAAACTACCAACTCTCTCCACTTCCTCACCGTTTATGTACAGTGGTAAATGTACATTTCTCTTCCTCCTAAAATCAATTATGAGTTCTTTAGTTTTTTTGATGTTAAGTGTGAGATGATTTTCTTTACACCATAGTATCAATCTTTGTACTTCCTTTCTATAAGCAGACTCATTGTTCTTATTTATGAGTCCCACCACTGTCGTATCATCCGCAAATTTAATAATTGCATTGGTGTTATATAGTGGGGTGCAATCATGTGTGTACAGGGAATAGAGGAAGGGACTCAGCACGCAGCCCTGGGGAGCTCCTGTACTTAGTACCAGGGTAGAAGAATGGTGGGATCCCATCCTTACTGACTGTGGCCTATCTGTCAGAAAATCCTTTATCCACATGCAGATCTCCTGAGGTAATCCCAGGTTGATCATTTTTAAAAACAACCTATTTGGTAGAATGGTGTTAAAAGCAGAGCTATAATCCACAAACAACAGCCTCGCATAAGTTCCCTGTTGTTCTAAGTGGCTCAATACAGTATGGAGTATGATGGACACAGCATCATCAGTAGATCTATTTCTCCTGTATGCAAATTGCCATGGATCCAAAGAAGGTGGAAGACTAGCCTTAATGTAATCCAGCACCAATCTCTCAAAACATTTCATAATAACAGATGTTAAAGCTACTGGTCTATAATCATTGGGAGATACCACAGCTGACTGCTTCGGGACTGGCACTATAATAGATGTCTTCAGGCAAGTGGGGACAGAACACTGCAACAAGGATAGATTGAAAATATCCGTAAAAACTCCAGCTAATTCTGCAGCACAGCCCCTAACAACTCGTCCCATGATTCCATCTGGTCCAGCTGCCTTTCGAATATTAATATTCTGGAAAGCGCGTCTCACATCTGAAATCTGCAGTACTAGTGGTTGTCTGTCGATGGTAGATTCTAGTGATGTATTATGGACAGTAGGTGCTGGAATAATGGTTGTTCCTGTTTCCACCTCAAAACGACTGAAAAATTGATTTAACTGCTCAGCCAAAAAATCACTGCTGCTACACAGACTGTTTTTGTTACTCTGACCAGTGATTTGTCGTAGGCCGTGCCACACTCGGCGAGTGTCAGAACTTTCAAGGTGTTGTTCAATTCTCTGGCTGTACATAGCTTTGGCATTCCTAATGCCCCTTTTCAGTTTAGCTCTGGCCTCTCTATACTGTAGTTCATCACCAGAATGAAAAGCAGCATTTCTGGCTTTTAATAAAAGGCGCACTTCTCTATTTAGCCAAGGCTTGTTGTTAGAAAATACTTGTACTTGTCTTGTTGTAGCAATAACATCAATGCAGCTTTTGATATAAAACAGTACTGTCGAGGCATAAGTATCAACATTGTCCTCCTCAAACAGTGTCCAATCAGTGCTCCTAAAGCAATCTTGAAGTTGCTCAGTTGCATCCACTGGCCACACTTGTATTTCTCTAATTGATGGTCTGATTCTTTTAACAAGGGGTCTGTACGATGGAATCAAAAAAAGAGAAATATGATCTGACTGTCCCAAGCTAGGCAATGGCTTCGTCTTATATCCATGCATGATGTTACAATATACCTGATCCAAGGTATTTTCCCCTCTAGTGGGACAGTCCACATACTGATAAAAGTTAGGGAGGACGGTCTTTAAATTGGCTTGATTGAAATCACCTGCTACCACCAGCACTCCATCTGGGTAGGCCTGCTGCTGTTTGCTGATAGCAGTTAACAAACAACTCAAAGCTGTGGTTGTGTTAGCATCAGGAGGTATATATATTGCTGTTATTATAACAACATTAAACTCACGAGGCAGGTAAAAGGGGCGGCATTTCACTGCCAAATACTCCAAATCAGGAGAACAGTGAATGTCCATTATTTTAACATCTGTGCTCCAATTATCGTTTGTGTAAACACAAACCCCTCCACCTCTGCTCTTTCCAGATTCAATAGACCTGTCTGCTCGATGTACTCTGCGTCCTTGTAGTTCAATTACCTCCCCTGGGATGGAAGAATCAAGCCATGTCTCTGTAAAGATCATAACGCAACAGTCTCGAATATTTTTCTGTAGGGAGATAGTAAGTTCCAACTCCTCAATCTTGTTGGGTAGAGATCTAACATTTGAGACAAAAAGACTTGGCAATGCAGGCTTGTGAGGATTTTTGCCTAACCTCACTCGTAGACCAGCCCTGCAACCTCTTTTCTGCTTGCGTTTTCTCCGTGTTCTTTTCTTCCTGACAGGGAGAGCAGGCCGTCTTAAAAGCTCAGCTGGGATGTTGTAAGTTGAGACCCTCGATTCAAAGTTGCAACTGTTTCTGCCAATAGATAATAATTCTTGTCGACTGTAAGTTACTTGTGCCTGAGCACGTAGAGTCCATAATAAGGACCGATCTCTGGAATGCCTAGCCGCTGCAAATACTTGCGCCGCCATCTTGACCAACTGTCAAGGGGAACAATCTACAACTGAGATGGTACGGTCCATATAGAGTTATTCATTAAATGAGTAACCTCAGTGACATTCTTGATGAACACCTAGACAAAAGGGTTGTTCATGTAAATGCCCTTAAGCCTTCTTATAGTGAAGAAAAAAATGTGCTGTTTGAAATGAAAGCAGCTGATAAAAGAGAACATGAGTTACCTTTCTGGAAAGGGAGGGGTCAGCAAAAGTTCATCTCAGAGGAGGTGCAGATCAGCCCTGCTCTATTCATAGAACAGCAGAGTGATCTAACATTGGTTAATAAGTATCAGCCGGTTTTCTCCAGCAAACCTGATGTAGCCAAAGGAGTGTTACAACGAAATGATCCAGAGCTGATGAAAAAAAAGACCAGTGACCGTGTTCCATGGTCCTATGACTGCAAGGTGGCTTTTGGAAAGCTAAAAGAAGCATCAACCAACCGCCCTGTGTTGCATGCTCCAGACTTAAATAAAGAATTCATCGTCCACATCGATACTTCAAAGGCCGGGGTAGGAGCCGTCCTGTACCAATGTGATGACTACGGAGACCAGCCTCCTGTGTCCTACCTGATCCAGAAACTTCGAAAGGAAGAAAAGCACGTGTCGACCATCGGAAAAGAGTGTTGGGCCATCGTTTACGCGATCCAGAAAGTGAAGGCCTACGTCTGGAACAGACATTTCATTTGGTGCATGGACTATCACCTTTTATATGGCTAAAGACTATGAAAGCCCAGAACTGTGAACTAATGAGGTGGGCTCGCATTTTGCAGGACTATGACTTAGAGGGTAAGGTTGTCAAATGGACAATGAACTGTGTTACTGACGCCTTATCCCGAAGACCTGAAGACGACGGATGAGTAAACATGGACTCTTAAAATTTTTTTAACTAAGTGTAAAAAGTTGCAAATTGATACTGTGACTGTATTATTACCTATGTGTATATTTTTGTAGATGGGTATTTGGAAAGTAAGTATATTTAAGAAGATATGTTCATGCTTAAAAATGTTTAAGAAGATATGTTCATGCTTAAAAATGTTATGTGGTTATATTATGGTTATATGGGAGTATGTATTCGTATATTTCATGTGCAGTTGTTTTGGAATGAAAAGCACTTTAGCTTTTCATCGCAAAACAACTTTATAAGGGGGGAGGTATGTGACGGCTGTGATGATGTCACCTGCCTGTCACTGCTATGGCTGGAGTTTATCTACCTATGGCAGGACAGGAGGTGGGACTTCAGTGGGTGGAGTTAAGGTATATAAGGGGGGAGTGAATGTGGTGAGGAGAGAATTGGGAGATGGGAAGATTGGGATGAGATAGGGTTCGGTTAGGAACTTGGTTAGGGTGTTAGGGCCTGTTTATTCATGTTATGAGGTACTGTGCTAGTGTAGGTCTGAATGAGAGAGTGATTGAGAGGGATACTTTATCACATTGATTGCCTTATTTAGTTTCCACAGTGATTTACTATTATTTATGTTTTCTCAATAAACAATCCTTTTTATTTTGAAATCCATACCATTGTCTGATGAGTCAGATCAATAAGTGTGGTTGGTGGCAGCGTGAATAAAGTGTGAATGAGAGTGACGTGACCTTTGTGACGTGAAAGGAGGACGTCACACCACCCACAGCATCAGAGGCTGAGAGGGGCGATATTAAACTCTATGTAGCCATATATTTTCACTATGGTAAAGAATTTGATATTAACACAGTACTCCAAAACACTTGATCCCTAAACCTAACCAGGACTGGAGAAGGAGTGAATAAAGAGCTGCTTGCCCATATCAACATGTGAGTTGTTCCTTGTCAGAAGGACATGAAAACATTACAATGTGATTATAGTGTCACAGATGCCTAAAACTACAGTTTATGTATAACTGGTAGGAGACGGTTCTCGGACAACTTTCCTGGACAGAAAGGAAACAACAGGCAGTTGACAGGGGAAAAAAATGGAATAAGAGCACCTAGTAAAGAAATACAAGGGTAGCTTTGTGAATTAATGAGCAAATTGATAAATTAAGGGAAATTAGTAAGCTATTTGTATACATCACTGTGGTGTCTGCCCAGGTCATGAATATTCATATACCATCTGCATAGACTAATGGGAGTGATGGGGCGGAGTCACGAGATATAAGAGACTCAGCAGGAGGAGGGGGAGTTAGGTAGAGAGAGATTGAGAGTTGAGGAAGTTTTGGAGTTTGGGTGGGAGAGTGGTGGTTGAGAGGGATAAAGGAGAATGTTTGTTTAACAGTTAACAACATTGCTTATTCCATCAACATCTGTAACAACAATCAATTTCTATTTGGTTCTTTTAAAATGACATATGGCCTGGACATCTATCATTTATAATAGGTATTGTTGATGAAATCAACTGGTGGCAGCTGAGGGGCATGTAGTGTGAGCTTCTAGTTTGGTGAAACAATCAGGGGCCACATGGGGGTTGTGACAGTCACATATAAAAGCTACATTCTAATTTATGTTTTGATTGGTGTATGAGAGCTGGATGGTACCAATTCTCCCAGAGCCAAGCTGGTCTCAAGACACTGATTTTCAATATAGAACTTTTGAATGGCATAGAAGTTTTCTTTATTTGACTAAGACCTCCTATTTAAGGATTTCCCCAGTACAGTTTCTGATATGCCTCACTATCATGTACGCAGACTAGGGTTGTTGGGGCTGCCTTCAAAAGTCATCTAAAGGGCTGGTCTCTGCCCATTTCTCGCTTACAGCAACCAATGGTGGAAGGAGCTAGTAGTGACAAGCGGGACCAAGGGCAAAAGTGGGTTTTCCTAAACACACACACCTCACTCACATTCTGGAACTGTCTCACCCTCACCCCACTCCTTTATTCCCACAGCTTAGCTGAGGAGCAGGAAAACACCCCTCTCTTCCTGCCATCAGAAGTGCTTGTAGCTGCTTTGTCTGCTGCCTGCTTTCAAAAGCTGGGTGCCTGCTTATTCAAATTCATTCTCATGTCTTCTCCTTTTCCCCACAACAAACTGCAAAACTGGGAGATCAGCAGGTGAGAAGCACAGGCGGGGCAGTCCCTTTTTTGTTCTCATAGTCCAGATTCTTCTGCTTCCAGGATTACAAATCCAGCACATTTTGTTAACACAGATAATAACATCACCTGCCACCTCTCCTCTCAGGTTTTGCAGTTCCTTTGAAGCTTAAGTGCAATCTTCAAAGAAGTGGGAAAATAAATTTTCTTAGCAACAATATATTGTTGTGAGTGTTCTCTGACCTTATGTAAAGTACTTGGGACTGGCTTGGGCTTGAATTGGCAATCAATATCTATTAGGTATACAAAAGACCCAATTCCTGTTAGAGATTAAAGCTGCTAGATCTGGTTTGCTATACAATTCTCTGCATTATAATTCTCTTGGTGAGAGGGCTATGGAGCACTCTTGATGAACATCTGCACTTCAGAATTTACCACACCACCAGTGCCCTGCAACATAGAGGCTTGACCACAAAAGGAGCAGCCACCTTAGCCTACATTCACTCACCTGTACTCTCTCTTTCAGAAGCACTGTAATGGAGTTCGGACCCAGCAAACCTAGTCCTCTTCTCCATCCAATCAGAGTGAGAGTGAGGAGGCAAAGCTGGTGACTTGCCCTCCTCTAAAGACCCACCACCCTGTGCAGTGGTTCCCAACCTTGGGTCCCTAGATGTTCTTGTATTAAAACTCCCAGAAACCTTCACCACTAGCTGTGCTGGCCAGGATTTCTGGGAGTTTTAGTCCAAGAACATCTGGGGCCCAAGTTGGGAACCCCAGATCACTTGCTCCTACTGAATTGCTAAGCCCATACTGTACTCTTCTCCTCACAGAACTTAACAAGTAGATGCTATGATCCAGAGAGAGGGGCTCCCAGTCAAGATGCATACTAGTGCCCAAGGCTGTTTGTGGCAGAAAACCTCCAAAACAGTTCTATCTCTAGATTGCAGTAACAATGCAGTAATAAATTAAATATGTACTTATTTATTATTTTTCCATGACCCACCCCCAATCAGCTCCCCCGGTTCTGCCTTAGAATCATAGAATAATGGAGTTGGAAGGGGACTCTGAGGCCATCCAGTCGAACCTCCTGCTCAGTGCAGGAATCCAAATCAAAGCAGATCTGACAGATACTTTTCTCTTGAATGCCTTAGGGCAGGGCTCGCCAAGTTCTCCATCATGAGGGGGAAGAAACAGCAGCTATCCTTCATGTAGCAAAAGCTGCTGCCTCCAAACTAAAAGTCCTCTGTTCGCTAAAACGGAGTGGAGAAGGAGGAGCAGAAAGGGACGGGGGGGGGCTCAATGCGTTTCTGTCGCGCCGTCTGAATGCAACCGCAGGGGAGGGCGGTGGGTGGTCCTCCTCCGAGGACGCAACTTTTTAAGCCGCACCGTTCAGAGAACAGGGCAGGCGAGTTGGGAAGCCGACGCGTCTCCACGTGTTGCACTGCCGACCCAATCCTTTCTCGGGGATGGTGGACCCAGACCGTGAGGAGGAGCAAGAGAGAAAGCCATCGCCCGCGCGGTTTTCCTTTAACCTCCCTGCCTGCTTCTTCCTACAAGAGCAAAACTCAAAGGGGGAGGCAGGGGATCCTTCTCCCCTATGCTCTGCCAGCCCCCGATGACGCAGCAGAGGGAAGGAGGGACTGCCGTTTGGCTCCTCTTCCCCCTCAAATAAAGCCCGCTGGGTTGGGGGCTCCTTTCCCAACAGGCGGCGAAGCTCCACCGCCTTCTCTTTCTTCCCCATACTTTGCCCTCCTCTTCCCAGGCCGCTGCCTGAGCCAAGAGGGAAGGACCAAAGGTGCCACGTCAGCGCCTCCGTCCTTCCTTTTTCTCTCCCTGTTTGCCCTCCACGGGCAGCTTGGGCTGGGCTGGCCCCATGAGGAGGCGGTGGGCCCGCGGCGGGTGCTTCCTCGTCGCCGGCTCGCCCTAGTCCGCCTTGACGGTGAGAAAGCGGAGAGCCGCTTGCAAGGCTTTCCCGCCTTTGGGAGGCTTTCCGAAATACAGGAATCCCCGACCCACCGTTAGGGGAGGGACGAATCTCTGTTCTTTCCCCCTCCCCAGGAGTTTGCAGTGAACAAAAAGACAAGCAGACTAGGCAGTACCTACAACTTGGGGAAGGGACTAAGTTTTGGGAGAGTCGGAGGGCTTGCCGCCCTGATCGAAAGGATCCCTACACCCAGCCCTGTATGCCTGTTTACTCAATAGTGAGTCTCACTGAGTTTACTGAGACTTACTCCCAAGTGCGTTATGATGGAGACGCAGCCTTAATTTGTATTTGATTAGTTTTCAGTGTAATTGTGCCTCTATTCAAAAGCAAGTCTCACTGAATTCATTGGGACAACTCCCAGATAAGCATGTAACAGGACCGCTGTATGAAAGCAGCCTGTTCTGAGGGCCAGGATGGGCCACAGAAACCGATGATCGGTATTTTTGCCGTTTTTTCCAGTACATGTTAGTCAGTGAGCTAGAGCTAATTGACAGAGTTAGGAAGTAGTTTGTGGTAGTTATAGTGCCACCAAAATATGATATGAAGTTCTAGGTTGCAATTTTATCTATGCAGTTCAAAAGAATAGAAAGAACCAAGCTATTGACTATGTAGTGATTTTATATTTTTCATATGATCTGGGTTTTTTTTTTCAACATAAGGAGAATTCCAAAATAGCACCTGTGAACTGAAATATTGGCAGATTTTAAATTGTCCCCACTGATGATGCAAAACCTCTGAAAACTGATGATAAAGATTAAAATCCTGGCAATGGGACAGCTCTAAAGAGCAGACTAGCTGAAAGAGAACAGGAAGAATCTAATCTGTTACTAGTTTATTGGGATGAGAGGAAGAAGGAGGATGCAAGACCATGTGGCTGCTGCTGAGATTTTAGCTGTAGTTGTGGATCTTGGCCCATTTTTCTGAAAACCAGGAAATGCCCCATGCTTTGATGTGGCTGCTGAGTTAGGGTGTTCCACAAGAGGAGGTTGTATTGATGAGGAAACCTCTGGAACTATGGGAACGGCTTCCTCCATGGTGAACCCAATGGGCACTTTTGGGGAAGTGATCGAAGACACGTATGAGGGAGGTGGTGGTGAAGCCTGTGAAATCCCTGTGGAGGTGAAACCCAAAGCTCGCCTTCTGCGCAGTTCCTTCCGTCGCGTAGGTACATCACGGGCTGGAGGCCTTATTGGTGCCAGCTTCAAGTCCACAGCTTCAGTACAAGAACTGGAGTGTATGGCAGAGTATGAACGTCTGAAAAAAGAGTATGAGATCTTCCGCATCAGCAAGAACAATGAAGTGGCAGCGATGATGAAGAAAGAGGCTAAGCTGGACACGGAGAACAAGCGCCTGAGGGCAGAGTTACAGGTAAATGGGGAAGGGTGTGATGTTATGGGCTGGCATAAGGCAATGTAGACTATTGCTTACATGGTTATAAAAAAATTAACATGACTCTATCTGCTGTCTTTCCATTGTATGGAAACATAGGGCTTTCAGTTGGGTGAGGTGCTTGCCAATTCTGTCCTTGAGAGCTTCCAAGAATATTAGGGGGGTTAAGCAAAGAATTCTAAGTACCTCATCAAACTGCAGATTCCAGGTTTCCTAGGATGCAGTCATAGCTCTTACAGCAGCATCAAGTTTCTAAAACCTCATAATATAGATATGCTGTTACAATCCTGTAGTTGTTTACTCAACACAATCTTGTACACATCTACTGTACTTAGAAATATATCCCACTGAGTTCACTTGGGCTTAATAAGCAGTTGTAGGATTGCAGCAGAAATGAAATAAGGCCTGCAAAAGTTTACTGTAAGCTTCTCTTTTTTTTTTTTCTGACACTTAAAATGGTAGCAGTCAAACAATTGTGAATTAGAATTTTTTACTCCCAGGAGGGAAAAAATAACACTGTTTTTTTTTCAGGCACTTCAGAAAACGTATCAGAAAATACTCAGAGAGAAGGAGAGTGCTCTTGAGGCCAAATACCAAGCCATGGAAAGAGCGGCTACATTTGAACATGATCGGGATAAAGTCAAAAGGCAGTTCAAGGTAAATCACCTCTAATAGCAAATTCAGTTGTTGAACATCAGATACTGTGAAGTCAAAACAGAGAGGTACTGGCATGCTTGAGAAGGTCCCAGTGTTTGCAGATGTGGAAAAAATCTCCAGAAACAAATGATGAATTTTGTAATTACAAGGAGCGTGTTGATTTCAAATCAGCTTTAAAGGAATACACAGGATATTCTGTATACTTTAAAAAGAGCTGTGCACATTTTGTCTTTGTAAATTCTGGATGGTTTGAATTTTCCTATATTCAGTCTCTCTAATGTGTAGATTTTTAGAGAAACCAAAGAGAATGAAATTCAGGACTTACTGAGGGCCAAGCGAGACCTGGAAGCAAAACTGCAGAGGCTGCAGGCTCAAGGCATCCAAATATTTGATCCTGAAGAATCAGATTCAGATGACAGCTGTACTGAGGTGACTGGTAAGAAGTATGCATATGATTTTTGCTGGTCGTGTAAAGTATTGTGTAAATCCGTCAAGTACAAAATGGTCACAGAGCTATTAGCTGTTACTCATTGATTGTGTGTGGGAAAGCTGAGTGAGGGGGTGCGAGGAGGAAGGAGATTTATAATTTTAATGGTCCACTGCTGGAAAAGGAAAACAGGTTCATCCTCCACACTTCACATCTGTCCTGAATACTACTGTTCCAAAACATTCTTCTATAGTTTTTAAAGATCTGAAACAAGTGATGGGGAAATGGGGAAAAGAATGCAAAAATCACATTTGTTTTGCTCCTGACTTTCATCATGCTTGTGTGTTTCACTTACCAAATTATTAGTCATATACCTTGTCTTTCTTCCACTGAGGTCAAGATGGTATACATGTCCCCCTCTACTTTAACCTTTCAACAGCTTGTTGGGATGGGTAAGATTAATGCAGTATTGACCAGCCCAAGATCACTCCGTGAGTTTTGTGGCCTGGTAGGGACTAGAATTTGGATTTCCCAAGACCTAGACCAATAGCGTTCCTATGATACAATACTGGTTCATAGGACTAAACTTAAAGGGCCGAATATATTAAAAGAGTGTGGCTAAACTGGCAGTTTCCTTTTTGAGGTTTAGATTTGTTCTTCATCTAAATTGGGACCCCAGACTAGCTTCTTGTTGAGAATCTCTTTTCCAGTCCCCAAATTGTGTTTAGGATTATCAGCTTCTGCCCTCCACGGATTTGTTTATGTCTATGTGGTTTTCGCCTTGCCTTTGCTTTTCTTTTAAGCTACTGGAGCTCAGACTGAGTATTGGACAGGTGGAGCTTTGGGAAGTGAGCCATCTATGGGAAGTATGATGCAGCTTCAGCAGTCTTTTAGGGGACCTGAGTTTGCACACAGCTCCATAGATGTAGAAGGACCTTTTGCAAATGTCAATAGAGGTAAGGACGAATTCTGAGATTCATACTGTGGGGGGAAGGGGAACCTTCAGTAGGCTAAACCATAAAAAGAGTGCAAAGTGTGGAAGTTGCCAAGATACCTGATCAGACAAGAAGTGGAGGGCTTGGGTCTTAGGTCTGTAAGATCTGTGCATTGTCTTGAAATGGAAGAGGAGGAAGAAGACAATACTGTAAACAGTGAGATGTGGCTCATTAGATAAAGTGATAATATTTGATTTCACTTGTTGAGAGCCAGAAATTTGGGCATGATTGGTACTTCATCTTAGGCAGACTTGTTAGTCAGTGGAAAACAGAGCAACTGGGCAATCGTTGTACTGTCAAGACTGGAGATAATTCTAGATATTGCATTAAATGAAAGGAAGTCAATAATAGACAAATTGGTTAGTTTCATCTGTTGTGTAGAGGAATATATAGGCCAGTGAATAAAGAGCTAATAACAGTATTCTTTCTCTGAATCCAGAGTTGTATTTTTTAAAAAAATAAGTGGCAGAATCTTGGTAGATACAATGTGTGACTCAGTTTATAATACTTCTAGAAATGAAGTATTTCAGTCATTACTTCCAGAAATGACTGAAATATAGAAGTATCCTGTGAAAATACTGTAGGATCCTTGTATCTGCTGGATTGATATCCATAGTTTTGCATATATGCAGTCTTAAAATATTAAAAATAATAAATTTAAAATCCCAGAAACACATGTATATGTGGGTTGTTTGCCAGAAAAGGCCGCTAAGAGGGAACCGCAGACTATATTGTATAGGTAAATGCTGCCATTTCTCCTACTTGCCCACCAGCTTGAGGCGATACTGTCTATTGTCATCACCAGCCATCCTCGGTTATTGTCCTTACAGGTACAGGAGAGCCATGGGCCCAGCAGACTATAGGGTTTGCGGCTTTTGTTATCCACAGGGGAGGGGGGGGCTTGGAACCAATCCCCCATGGAAATAGGGGTCATATTGTATTCAGTTTTTCATTGTTCATATAAGTGAAAGCCTAATTATTTCTACAGATCAGCTTCGCACATCTGCAGATTAGCATTTTTGTTTTTGTATTTGCTTTCTGTTTGTGATTATTTTGCAGATGACTGGGATGCAGCTGTTGCCAGTTTACTGCAGGTCACTCCACTGTTTTCCCATTCTTTGTGGAGTAACACAGTAAGGGTATATCTTATCAAGACAGAGGAGACTCAGCAAGAAGTAGACATCTTCCTACATGTAAGGCAACTCAGATACAGTCTCTGAGTGCTTATATCAATATTGACAGCATTTATTCTGGTGCCATTGAAGGTGTGATGGATGGCATTAGAGCCTTTTCTGTTGTAACCATGGTTATGGAGTACTTGCCCAAAGGAGGCCTACCTGGTTCCATCACTGCCTAGCTTTTGTGTGGCCATATTTTGAAGGAAATCTTTTTGTTCTTTAATGTGAGTGGGATGAAATTAATTCAGCCTTATTGGTGTGAGATATGAGCTTGGTCCTTGCCCAACTAGATCTCAAGGGGGAGACAATCATGACTATTTCAAGGAGCCTTTGGGCCTTATGTGAGCTGCTCTGAAATTCTTGCTTCCTACTATATGTTAATTTTAATGCTAAATACCATAATTGCAGCTCTTTATATTTGGTGTTTTATGTTGTGAAACAAGCAGTGTTTTAAGACTGACTCTGAGCATGTTGTGAACCTATTTGAGTGTACGAGAGTGGCCAAAATCCTGTCACTTCATATAGCAGATCATACTAGAGTAAATCCATTGAACCAATGAGTATTTGGTGAGACAACTCCTCCGTAAGTCCTATGGATTCAAATGAACCTACTCTAAGTGCTAAGCAGCAGGATTTTGGCCAGGTGTTATGGATTCTTGTAAAGTTCTGATTCATATCCCAAATCCTGGTTCAGATCCTATGTGCACTATAAATAATGTTTTGTTTCTCTCAGCTTCGTTTTTGATTATTGTAATTGGGTGCATATAACAAACCCACATTTCTTCTCAATTTTCAGAAATACTCTCCAAAACTTCAGAAGTACTGTGAGACAATGGAATACTTCTTCCAAGTTGTTCATTTTCCAGTAGAGACTGAAATTTCTTTCCAGGCTGTTAGGAAGTGGGAAATTGAGAAGAGTTCTCTGGCTGTTTTGTTCTTACATCTAACTCTGCCAAGGTGAGTTAACAGCCTAGGGAGCCATTAAGTAAAAATTGGCTAGTGCAGTAATAGAACAGAATAATACTGTGAAATTGTATCTAAGGAAACCAATGAAAAATATCTTCCATCTTCTCTTATTTTAAATATACCGACCTTTCCTTTATACCTCAGGTTTTTCAGTATATAATTTTCAAAGCTCATCCTGAGTTTATCTAAGATTACTCTAACTATGAAGCTGTATCTGAAAGGAAAAACCTGCCTCTTTCTGCAACATAACATTTTAGTACTGGGATGTTTCGAAAGAGGGCTGGGCAACTATTGCTTTTGAGGTCCTGTCCATTTTTGTGTTCTTTTGACCCTCTCCTCTTAGAACATGTGAAACAGGGAGAATTGCTGTTCCCAGAAGCTTCAGTGAGACTACGTGTTCTCCTTTGAAGCGGATGTACACTCTGGTTTCTTTTGTCACTAAAAGCTCAAGACCAAACAGGTCTTTTTGCTACTTATGGTGCTCCTCTGGATACATGGAGTTGATCATTTCTGTTTTGACATCTAACAGTCATAGTAACAATATTTGAAGATGCCAAATGGAAATGAAAACATAAACTGATACTCCATAGTTCTACCGGATACTTGGTACAGTGGTGCCTCGTCTTATGAACTTAATCCGTTTCGGAAGATGGGTGTAAGTTGAAATGGCCGTAAGTCAAAACACCATTTCCCATTAAAATGCAATTAATCTGTTCCGTCTGAAGAAAAAAATCACAAAAAAATCACTGCAAGACCCATTGGAAACATGATGAATCCCTTCCGGCCAAAAAGGGGGGGGGAGAGAAAAGCAATCAAGCGTGCAAGACAGATGGAAATGGGGAAAAAGCAATGCAAAAAGCAAGCGAAGCAAGCAAGACAGATTGGAAATGGGGAAAGAGCAATGGAAACAGCAAGCGAAGCATGCAAGACAGATCAGAAATTGGGAAAAAGCAAAGCACCAACAAACAAACCCCCAAGACCCATTGGAAATGGGGGAAAAAACTCCAAAAAGCAATCAAACCCACCAAGACCCATCACAGCACAGAAACATAACCCCCCAGCCCAAAACCACGCTGCGAAAACACCCAGAACAGTTTTTAAAAAGCAGAAAGCAGCACCTTACCTTATCAGGCAGCCTCCTCCGATCGCACACTCTCTAACTGCTTGGGGACCTCTGCTCTAGATCCTCCCTGCCCTGGTGTGTGTGGGGAGGCATCCCCAGTGAGGCACAGAGGTGGGAGGCATGTTGCATAATTGTAATTGCATGAGCATGGAAGGTCTGGAGGTTAAGGAGGGGCTGAAGTCTGAACAGGACTTGTTAGATTACTTTCTAAAAAGTGATTAGTTAGAATTAGAAGTCCATGGTAGTTTGAATTAGAAGTTCTAAAAGTAGTTTGTTGCTGCTAATGTTAGTGTTAAATAGTTACTTGTAAATATTTATATTACCAATTAGTAAACATATAATTACTCCATAATTATAAAGGCAACATATTACAGTTACATTGGAAAAAGCAGGAAATTATCACTCATTGACTTATAATCATAATGTGATATACAATGGTGCCTCAACTTACGAACATCCCAACATGCGACCATTTCGAGTTACGACCAGCTCCGGATGTAAGATTTTGCTTCTACGGTGGTACCTCGACTTGAGAACATCCCTACATACGAATGATTCGAGTTAAGAACAGCTCCATTCACAAAATGTTGCTTCGACTTGAGAATGGTGCCTTGGCTTAAGAACCAAAAAAAGAAGAAGAAAAAACCTTTCCTGCCTTTTTTTGACCTAAGTTCACCTTAGGTCAAAAGAAGAAAAAATTATAAAAAATTTGCCCCCTAGTGGTAGATACGGATTAACCGGCTTTGCATTAGTTCCTATGGGAGTTAATGCTTCAATTTAAGAACAGCACCTTGATTTAAGAATGAAAAACAGCAGATTCGGATTAAATGGTTTTTAAGGCATTCCTATGGGAAATGGTGCTTTGATTTAGGAATGTTTTGATTTAAGAACGCAATCCCAATACAGATTAAGTTCTTAAGTTGAGGTGCCACTGTACTTGCGACTGGAGCTTCCACTTACAAACAGAAGAAGGCAGGGAATTCAAATTGCTAACTGTTGGTGGTGAAGAGGCTGCTTCTTTGTAGCTCTTTCTCCCCAGCGGTTAGACAGTGTGGGATTAGAGGATGCCTCGGACTGTCTGGTAATGTGCTGCTTTCTACTTTTTAAAAACTGTTCTGGGTGGGTTTTGCAGTGTGGTTTTGGGCTGGGTGATAGGATTATGTTTTTATGCTGTGATGGGTCTTGCAGGGTTTGTTTGCTTTTGGGGGCTTCCCCACCCTTTCCAATGCTTGCAGGGTTTGTTTTTCTCCTCCCCCCCCCATTTCCGATGGGTCTTGCACGGTTTGTTTGCTTTTTTCCCATTTCTGAAGGGTCTTGCATGGTTTGCTTTTCGCTTTGCTTTTTTTGCATTTCCAAAGAGTCTTGCATGGTTTGTTTGCTTTTCTTTTTTCTTTTTCCCTTCGACAGGAATGGATTAATTGTATTTCCAATGGGTCTTGCAGTGGGTTTTTTTCTCACATTTGTAATAGTTTCCACAGGGGGGAGGGGGAGGAAAGGGTTTGAAAAAATTGTTTGTTAAGAAAAGTAGATTTTTTCATCCTCAGTTTTTAAAAACACATTGTTTGCTTCAGAATCCTTGATCTTTTGGATTGGAACTTCTGTAGAAACATATGTCCTTGGGGCTGATGTTCATTGCACTGTTTACTGCAGCAGAATAGTGTAGCACAAGAATGCTGATTTCCAATATAGCTTTCTTCTGGATGAATGTGAAGAAGCCTTTCTGAAGAACCCTGAAGGGAAGCCCCGGCTTATCTACCACCGAGTGGGAGATGGACAAGTCAGTTCAGATTCTGCGGAGCAGTTAATTGAGCAGGTTCATTATGTTAACAAAGCCAAGGTAATAAGAAATTACCCAAGGTTGGTACATTTACCACAACTGGTTTTCTTCTTGTCTTGTAGTAGTGCACTTGTAAAAGTAAATATAGCCTTAAAAGAAATTGTACTTTGCGCCCTTTTTACATTTCGTGGAGGATGCTGTCAGCCAACGGATTTGTGCACAGTTAAGCAACTGGATGCTGCCTGGGGGCTTTGAGGAGTTGTAGTTCAACTCATCTGGAGGGCAGCAGTTTGGGGAAGGCTCTCAGATAACTCAACAGATACTTTGACTCCACTATGTAAGGACTATAGTGCCAGACATGGTTAGGAGAGGTTGTTCTGGAAAAGGGAAAAACCACATCTAGTCTAAAGTGGAATGGAAACTGTATTTTGATAAAAAGCAATATGACAGATTATCTAGGCCACCTCCCAATGTTACTGGAGTAAAGGTCCCTTTATCTGTAGCCAGCAAAGCCACAGATGACCTATGTCAGGGGTCTCCAGACTACGGCCCGCGGGCCACATCCGGCCCGCCTTGCTGTTTTATCCGGCCTGTTCCCTTCAGCCTGTGCACGCATGGGGGCAGGCGGGTGTGTATGCGTGCATCTGGGTGCGTGGGCAGACATCCAGGTGGGCGGGATTGCATGTGGGCAGGCGGGTGGATGTCTGGGTGGGCAGGGGTGCATAGAGGTGTTTGGGTGGGCATGTATGCACGTTCCTTTGGCCCTCAAAATTGTGGAAAATACACGGCGTGGTCCTCACTCTGAAAAGTTTGGAGACTCTGATCTAAATTGTAGTCAGCTAACATTTTGTCTTCCCCTATTCTGATCTAGGCTTTTCAGGAATTCAGATATTGGCAAGGAGAATAGTATAGTGCACTGGTTTTCATTATCAATATGTTTAATTTTTTTAAAAAAAGATACAAGTTTTAATATGCATGAGATTTTTAGACTTTCCTAATTCTTTATTTTGGGAGTTCTGCCTGGCATATAGATACTTATAGATAAATGTGGCTCATCTGGGAGAAAGGCCAAAGTTGGATGGCTGTGTAACTTCCTCAGGCCTAGGTTCCTGTTCAGAAAGGAAGCTGCTTCATTGCTAGCTGAGAGGTTCATTTTTGAACAGGAAACTAGGTTTGGCTAGGCCACAATGCCTTTTCATCTTTGGCCTTTCTCACAGGTGGAGCACATTTAGCTGTCTGCAGGTGTCTATATGTCAGGTGGAACTCCTAGCATGGAGAATTGTGGGATTTGTAGTTGAAATAAATCCCTAAATCCCTTGCCTAGGTTTTAATAGAAGATCTTTAGAAGTACCAGCTTCTTAAGTTTACATCTGTATGTAGATACACTTTTTTCCAGAATATCACCTCCCAGTTTCTTCTCCCTCATTTCCAGATCATCAGGCATTCAGGAGGTCCAGAAGAGGGAGCGTTTGAAGTTTATAATTATGTGGAAAAGACCATAAAACAGGTATTTTCTCAAAGGCCTCCACTTTGAGAGTCAAGCATATGGTGGGAAAACAACATATGACTCTAATCTATACAAACAATAAAATATGTATATTTTCACTGTAGCTCATTTAACATGAGGTTTTGTTTTTATTTTTGTTTAGCTATGTAGAGCCATTTTAAACAATATGCTTTTCGGTGTATGTCTAAGATGCTTCAGGTATTTATGTGAAAATGTAAATTAGACATAGAAATAGCATGAATGTGTTTGCAAGCAATTATGTCTTACATGTGACATTGACAATGCCAGCTTTATGCTTACCCTTGGTAACAAACATACATTTACTTATAAATGTGTGAAGAGCCATTCTTTTATTATATATTCTGAAAAATATACAGAATACAGTACAGATTCAAATGTATTCTGTACTTCACCTACATGTTACTCAAGAATGAGTGACCAAATAGATCATGGGAAGTGGGACTGCAGATGTCCTTGGACTGCAGCCAACATAGCCAATAGGGAGGGAGAATAGGAGCTGCTGTTTAACACCTGGGGGGGGGGGGCTCATCCAGAAGGTTTCTTTTTGGATTCCGAGCCACTATTTTAAAGATTTTTCAACTCACTGCTCCTGTTGCCTGGTGATTGCTGTTAGCACAGTCGAAAGGCATAATTTACAAGCTGCTGTTGCTCTCCACTTGCACTGGGAGTTTAAAATGCCAACCACTTACCTTTTTTAAAAAAAATCTGGTGTACACTGTGAGACCAGTAGAGTTCGCTCTGGGAGTATGATCAGCTAGCAACTCAGAAATTCCATAAGGGTGAACACAATCTGGAAGCAGTCCATTGTGGTTTTCAAGATGATGACTTGTTGAGAGTGAGGAGATACTCTTGACTTTGTTGTTTATATCAAACAGGAAGGCTGATCAGGATAAAAGTGGAAATATTGATGGATGGATGTAAACTACCTATTCCTGAGCAGAAAGCTTTTTGAGCTATCAGAATATGGAAACGTTAGGGCTTAATTTCAGTTTCAGTTCACTTGTGTGTGTGTGGTGTCTACTGCTTGATTCAGAGGTTAACAGGAATCCTTCATTTCTGATATCCCGTCAAGCTATGGGAAACATGAGGCTTCTGCACACACACTTTCTTTCTTCTCATTCACATGTCAGACACTAGTCGATCATGGTACAAATGCAGGGAGAACTTCACCTCGTCTTTACAGGATGCAGTGCCACCACTACTGAGCTCATGGTTCCCCAGTGATGCCAGAAGATTTGGTCTAAAGATTGATTTCCGGTTTTAAATTAGCCACTTAAACGCACTGTAGTTTCTTTAAACTGTGGTGTCCAAGGAAAAGCTGCAGTCTGAAAAAAGCAGTATGATCCTACCATGTTCACTGAGATTGGATTTCACAGAGTCTGTGGTTTGTTTAAAATCAGAATCTCCTTCCAATCTCCTCCTCGTAGTCTCCAAAACGAAGGGGGAAGTGTGTGTACCCTAAGCTAGCTGTGTCTCATTTTCATAGTAGAATACCATTGCTCGCTACTAGGACTGTACTGGTCCCATGCATTGTCCTGTAGCCCATGAATTGCTAATAAAGGATTGTGCTGTTGAGTCTTGTCTTGTGTGTTGTCTTCTGTCTCAGTATCATAGTTCATGATTTCACATCTGAGACTTGGAGGCTAGGCTTTGGGGCAGGTCTGAGCTTCAGTTTCTTGCTCTTTGGCTGCTTCTTAACAAGGAGCCACTCACCGCCTCTTCATAGTATTTGTTTGTATCTCCCCTCAGGACATATTGGGTTGTGAAATCACACAACCAGAAGAGAAAGATGCAACAGATAGTAGTGAAGCCTCTGCTTCTGAAGAGGAGATTTTTGGGGACGTCCTGTGGGATGCGCATGATGAACAAGAACAGATGGAGGCTTTCCAGCAGGCTTCCAACTCGACTTGTGAGCTTGGATTTGAGAAGGTGAGTTCATTTCCCTCCTTCAGGCAAAGAAGTGTTTATGTCTGTTTCCCTTTCCTTTGCATGAAAGCTGCCACTCTGCAGAAAGAGCAGTGTTTCAGAACAGTCCTGGAGGTTTTCAGTCCTTAGGCTGAAGGAGGCCATATGTGTTAAGCAGATGACACACTTGGTTCTGGGACAAACGCCAAAAGTGTCTTCTTAACATCTTGTAGATAGGATCCTTGCTTCTCTTTTTGTGGGAGAAATGTCTTGATACTGTTCCAGCATGTTCTCGGCCTCTAGCTACTGAAATGTTCTTGTTTAATCGTTAATTTGTGTCTGACTCTTTGTCTGCCACTGCCTCCTGGAATTTGGTCAAATTCATGTTGGTAGCTTCGGTGACACTGCCCAACCATCTCGTCCTCTGTCGTCCCCTTCGCCTCTTGCCTTCACACTTTCCTAACATCAAGGTCTTTTCCAAGGACTCTTTTCTTCTCATGAGATGGCCAAAGTACTGGAGCCTCAGCTTCAGGATCTGTCCTTCCAGTGAGCACTCAGGGTTGATTTCCTTCAGAATTGATAGGTTTGATCTCCTTGCAGTCCAGGGGACTCTCAAGAGCTTCCTCCAACACCACAATTCAAAAGCATCAATTGTTCGGCAGACAGTCTTCTTTATGGTCCAGCTACTGAAATAGCAGGGCATATTTCTTTAAGTATAAAAGCATGTCTCTTAAATCTGTGCTACTCCTATGTAGAGAGATTTCCAGCCCCTTCACTGATTCTTGCTAATTTGGGGGGGGGGCAGATAAATTTTTATTTATTCATTTTTATAACCATAACATAAACATAAACATAAAGTACACAAACCAAAATACAATTTAACCGTGCTCCCCACCACCAAAAATGGGACCTCTTGCTGTAATCTTCTTCCTCCAGCTATGTTCTTCTTCTTTTATTGTCCTCTTCTCCAGAACTGCATTGATTCTTGATTTGGACTTTCCCTTTTCCTCTTGTTAACACATATTCCAAAAATTTGCCCCATATTTCATAAAAATTATTCTTTTTCAACTCTCCTTTCTTAACCTTTAAATTACAAGTTAGTTTATCAGTATTCCATATTTCATTATACCAGTCATCGATTTGAAATTCAGATTTTGATTTCCATTGTCTAGCTATTATCAGTCCAGCTGCTGTTAATAAATTGATTATCAATTCTTTAGTCATCTTATCATATTTCACATTCTCAAATATTGATAACAAAGCAATCTCAGAATTAAATTATATTTCTTTTTCCCATATGTTGTTTAATTCTTTAAAAATTAGTTTCCAAAATCTATGTAATTTTTCACATTCCCACCACATACGAAAGTATGTACCAATTTCTTTCTCACATTTCCAACAGACATTCGGATAACTAGCATTACTTTTATTTAATTTTGTTGGTGTTAAATACCATCTTAGACCCAGTTTTAAAAAGTTTTCCTTTATTCTCACTGACATAAATCTTAAAACCCTCATTTCCATATCTTCCTCGATTCTTTCTCATTTATTCTTTTTCTAATGTCTTGTTCCCACACTATCTTCAATCCTTCTTTCGCTTTTTTCTTCCTCTAAATCAAGAAATCCATAAATTTTACTCACTGTATCCTTTACTGAATCAGTCATCTGAATATCTTCATATGATAATAAGAATTGTTCATACTTTGTGCATTCTCTACCTTTGTTATATTTCTTTACCCATTCATTAGTCCATCTTTCTAACTGTATATAATTCAACCATGAAATATTCTTATTCTGAAGGATTTGTTTCATTTGATCTATCAATCTCATTTTATACAACCAATCTTTCAATCTAATCACTTTTTTCTTTAAATAATTCCACATACACCTTTATATTAACAGGAAAATTCTCTATTTCCGCCACTGATGCAAGTGGAGAGTTAAATGGACATAAGTTCTTTCTATATTTATATCATATGTTTAACATTGTCTTTAAAAATGGGTTATTAATTTCACTTATTTTATATTTCTTAACTATACCAAATACACATTTTTCAATATATACCTGTAATTCTGATGATTCCATTTTCCACCAAATTAACCTTTCTGGGTTGTATATAATTTCTCCAATAAACCTCAACTGATTTGCCAAATAATAATTTTTTATATTTGGTAAACCTATACCACATTTTTTGTTGTTTTATACCAATAATTTTTATTTATTCTAGGTCTCTTCCTTTCATTACAATATTTTTTAATCATTTCTTGCCAAAATTTCAAATCCTCCTCTGTTAACTGTATTGGTAACATTCTAAATAAAAAATTAAATTTTGGTAAAATTTTCATTTTTATCAATGTAATCCTTCCAAACCAAGAAAGTTTAAAATTACTATATTCCTGTAATTTCTTTTTAGTTACTTCCTTTAATTTATTATAATTATATTCCTTCATTTTTTGAATGTTTTTTTTTTACTAAATCTATACCTAAGTATTTAACTGATTTATATATCTTAAAGTCATGTTTCTCAACAAACCTTTCTTATTCTGATTTATTATGATTAAACAACATTACAGTGGTGCCTCGCTAGACAGTTACCCTGCTAGACATTTTTGCTAGACATTGACTTTTTGCGATTGCTATAGCGATTTGCAAAACAGTGATTCTTGTGGGGGAATTTCGCTGGACAATGTTTGGTCCGTGCTTCGCATACCAATTTTCGCTAGACAACAATTTTGACAGCTCCCTCCGCGCTCGCAAAACGGGTGTTTTTGGGAACTATGCTTCGCAAGACAGCTATTTAAACAGCTGATCGGCAGTTTGCAAAGCAGCTTTCCTATGGCCGATCTTCGCTAGACAACGATGATTCTTCCCCATTGGAACGCATTAAACAGGTTTCAATGCATTCCAGTAGGGAAATGCTTTTTGCTAGACAATGATTTAGCTAAACAGCGATTTCAGTGGAACGGATTATCATCGTCTAGCGAGGCACCACTGTATTTCAGATTTTTGCCAATTTACACGTCGTCCAGTTATTTTTCCAAAGTTTTCCAAATGAATTTTAATTCTGTCTATACTTTCTAATGGGTTTTTTACTGTCAATAAGGAATCATCAGCAAATAAATTAATCTTTATTTTATTATTTTCCCCCATACCTTCAATTAAATCGTCATTCCTTATTACATTTGCTAACATTTCAATAATCAAACAGAACAGAACTGGAGAAAGAGGACAACCTTGTCTGGTGCCTCGGCCTAGAGCTACCTGTTCTGTCATGCTATCATTAACTATTACTACAGAGGTATTCTTCACATATAATTGGTCTATTATCCCCCTAAATTTCTTTCCAAAACCCCAGCCCTTTAACAAAATCTTTAATGTTGGCCATTCTACACAATCAAATGCCTTGAATATGTCTAGTGATAAAATACCTGCCTTTGATTTATCTTTTTCTATATTATATATAATATTCAAGACCCTCCTAGTTAAATTCTCCATTTGTCTGCCCTTTAAAAACCCATTCTGATCCTCTTTAATATATTTTTAATAAACTTGTTCATTTTATTTGCCAGGATTGCAGTAAATATCTTTGTCTGTTAAATCTTTATTGGGTTTTTGAATAAGAGTTATTAATTAATGCTTCCAAGAATCTGGTATTTTCTGTCCTTCCAATATCTCATTATAGAGCATTTTTAACTTTGTTGTTGTTTGTTGTTGTTTAGTTGTTTAGTTGTGTCTGACTCTTTGTGACCCCAGAGCATGCCAGGCCCTCCTGTCTTCCACTGTCTCCCAGAGTTGGGTTAAATTCATGTTGGTTGATTTAAAAGTTTTATAGTATTCTGATCCCATTCCGTCAAAACCTGGAGTTTTACTATTTTTTAGTTTATTAATAATCTCTATAATCTCTTCAGCTTTCATCTCTTTGTTTAAGTCTCTTTTATCATTCTCTGTTTACTCTTAACATTTTCCTTAATATAATTTTCTATATCTTCTTTCGATGCACTGTTCCCTTTATATAAATTTTGATAGAATTCCTGTAGTATCTTTAATTTTTCCTTCATTAGGCTACAGTTCTTTACCGTTTTATCTTTAATCACTCCAATAATATTTTTGATCTTTTAGTTTGAACTATTCTAGCTAGAAGCTTTGAATTTTATTACTATATTCAAAAAATTCCTCTTAGCATATATCAAGTCCCTCTGAACCGTTTCTAACTCTACACTTTCTAATTCCTTTCTTTTAGCTTGACTCTCCAGTAATTTTTTATTATCTCTATCTATAAAATACTTACTTTCTAAATCTTTTAATGATTCTTCTTTTTTTATATTTTCTTCTCTCGATTTTTTAATCTACAGGAATCTCTTATTGCAATGCCTCTCATAACTACTTTTACCTCTGTGTGCTGAAAAATATGGGAGTCTATTCTCCATCTCCTAGCTTCTCTATAGTCCTTCTTTACTTTCATCTCCATCACCCTCAACACATGATCCATTATTTTTATCACATTAATATTTCTATCTACTACTTTTGAAAATAAATTTTGCAATATGAACATAAAATCTATTCTAGAACAACTATTATGTACAGAAGAATAATAAGTGAACCTTCCTTCATCCCCCTTCAGTTCTCTCCATATGTCTTTTAAATCTGTAGTTTTTAACATCTTACTCAAGAGGGTACTTCTTTTATTCAACTCATCTGTTTTACATACAGATTTATCCTTTACCTTATCCAGAACCATGTTGAAATCCCCTGCCATAATCACATATCTTTTCCTAACCTTATCCATCTCTTTGATCACAGTTTTATAAAATTCTCCTTGATTCATATTTGGTGCATAGACATTTACTAATGTATAACCTTCTTCCGCCATTTGAACTTGAATTATCAAATATCTACCATTGCTATTTTTTATTACTTCTTTTGGCACAAATTCACAATGTTTGGATATTAATGTTGCTACATCTTTAGATATAGAGGTCCCAAATGTTTTTTTCATAAATGCTTATATTTTGTAATTTCAATTCAATAACTCCATCCTTTAATTGATGTGTCTCTTGTAGATAAATAATGTCAACCTTACTTTTCTTCAATAACAAATCTATCCCCCTTCTCTTTATTACAGACCCTTGGCCTTTCACATTTAAAGTCACTACCCTTATGTTTTTCCCCATATCCGTTCCATATTTTGTCTCTTATTCAGTCCTTTGGGTATCCCACGAAACAAAAACACCTAAAAAATAAATTCACCTACATCTATTTTCCTGTCCCTAACTTCCTTCCCTACATATACAGTAAACTCTTTTCCTCCCTCCCGTTTCCCCGTGTCTCACTAGAGTTTGATGCAAGCTCTGGGAGGGAGGGAGACGCCACCCACACCAGTTTGGGCCCCAGCCAAATCTTCATCCCTGTTTCACCCCACCCCATATCTGTCTGTCTGTCTGTCTGTCTGTCTGTCTGTCTGTCTGTCTGTCTATTAATGCCTTCCCTTCTTTCATTTAACATTTTTATTTATATCCTGAACTATTAACTTCTCTTCTCCTTTCTACAACCCCAACCTCATCAAACAAACAAAAACAATAACACAAAAAACCCAAACAAAAACAGAACAAAACAAAACAATAAAAAAGGAGATAAAAGAAACTCCCATGTTAAAAAAGGGGGGAAGAGAAAAAGATCAGAGCCTACTAGGGGAGAAAAAAAATAAGAAAAGCAAGAGGGAAAAAAAGCCCATGTTGGAAAAAGGTGTGTGTGTGGGGGGGTAGAAACAAAACAAAAGGAATAAAAAACCATGGGGGGGGAAGTGGTTTTTTTAAAATAGAACCCACTAAGGGAAAAAACCAGAAACAAAAAGGGGGGAGGGGGGGAGGGAGTCTTCAGACATCTGAAAACGTCCAGTAGTCTCTTCTAGTCAAGATATCGTCTCTTTCAAACTACTAGTCTTTGCAGGCCTACTTGCTTGTCCCTTGGTCACTTGTCTTCTTGCCAGAGCCCCCACGCAATCAGCAGATCTTTGCCTTCTTCAAAAAAGTCAATTTTATGAAGGACTCCGTCCTTCCATATTTTTAAAAAGACAGGATGACCCCAGTTGTATCTCCTGCTGTTCTTAGATAAGATTAAAGTGTGGGGTTTCATCGTTCTCCTCCCCTGTATGGATTTGTTGCTTAAATCCTGGTAGATCTGAACTGGATTCAGTCTATAGACTAGCAGTTCTGGCTTTTCTTTAATGACCTTAAGAAACTGTTCTTTCTTGACATAGCTGAAAAATTTCAATATTATGGGTCTTGATCTCTTGCTTCTGGGATTCCCAACAAAATGTATTCTCTCAATATCTTCCTCAGACAAATGTTGGGAATTCATTATAGAAATACCGTATTTTTCCATGCATTATACTCTTGACTAAAATCTTTAGACTAAAAATTGGGGGTTGTCTTATACACGGAAGTAAGAGGAGGAAAGAAAAAACAAGTGGAGGGGAAAGCAGAGATCAAAGTGATCCTGCAGGGCTTTGATCCCTTTCACCCTACACTTGCTAAGCCCCACTTAGATTTCTTTATTTTGGGTTAAAAAGTGGGGGGCGTCTTATACATGGGGGCATCTTATACATGGAAAAATACAGTAATCCAGTCCACCACTTCCCATTTCAGATCAGTTTCTTATGTTCAAAAATCATTATTTTGATATTATTGCCTCTCGAATTATCTTCCAGATAGATAATTTTTTTGCAACTCATCTGCCTTCCGATGTTGCTTTTTCTTTTCGCCTTGGAAGTCTTCCAGCTGCTGTATCTTGTCCTCTGTTTTCCCTAGGCTTGTCTTAATGTCTGCCATTTCTCCCTGGAGTTTTTGTATGTCCTTTCCCATCTGTTGGTTCCCCTTTATTAAAGTGTCCATTTTAGAGAGAACCTGTTCCAGGTTTTTGTAATTCTGACCCTCCAGCCCTTTTATGGAATCAGCTAATTCAGAGAATGTTTTTTCCACGCTGACTTCAATAGAGCTGCTCAGTGAGGTAGCCACTCACTCTTCTATTCCAGCAGCTTCTTGAGTCCTCTTTCTAGGAGCTTTGTTATGGGGGGCTGTCCCTCTTCCACTCTTTTTAAATGGACAATGCGTTCAAGACTACAATCTGATGGTTTGTATGATGATTCACGTGCCCAGCTCTTAGCTGTCCTATCTATTTTTCCTCATATGCAAAGCAAAGATTTACAGCACAAGAAGCCAAAGACGTCTTTAACAGTTCATTAGTTGCCAGCTTCTCTGGCAATCTTTCTGGGCAAAAGCATATTCCACAGATAAGCAACACAATTTTTACAGTTTAAAAAGCACCTCTATCTCTGCTTGAAGTTTTCATTAAGAGTTTAAGCAAGTTCTATTCACATTTCAAATAGGGAAAAAGGCATTTATCACCCTATTTATATTCCAGGGTGAACAGACGAAAATTTAGCTACGCATCCCGTCCTGGCGGAAGTGACGTCTCTTGCTAATCTAAGTGGCGGGTTTGGGACTAGAAGGATTCATATGAATGAATGGCTTGGAGATGGGGAAGAAGTTTTCCCAAAAAAGAAAAAAAAACTCCTAATGCATCCATATATTCTCCTTTTATATACTTATGTGGCAAAGAAATTTAAAGTATATTTACTGGCACAGTGAATATACTTCCACAGTGGAAAATCAGTGATGGGTGAATCTGTTACTGAAAACCTCTGGTACATTTTTTAAAATTCATGATTGTTCTACAAGTTAACTGAGATTCCATGCATGTTTCCAAAGCCCTGTGTTGCCATGCCCATATAGTTAACTTTTAACCACACTAACTTAAATATAAGGCAGTTAAAATCAGCAGGTCATTAATTCACATAGTTGGGACTAAACTGTGGGTCTGTCTAAGAGACTGTTATGTCCCTTTATCAAACCTTGAGGTCAACTAGATGCATAAATAGATTTTTGAGTCACTCTGTTTCTTGGCCCCAAAACGCATCATTCTTTTGTTTGTTTATTTCACAGTATTACGAGCGTCTGAATGACCTGGTGGCAGCTCCAGCACCAATTCCACCCCTCCTTGTGTCTGGAGGACCAGGATCTGGGAAATCTCTCCTTCTTTCAAAGTGGTACTTCTTTTTAAAAGCTTTTTCATTACAATTAGTTGGTGTGTCTGCGTTACATGGCTATATCACTTGGATACCAGTTTAACTATGATGGTTGCTGACCTAATACACCCTGGGATTTCTGGTTTGGTGAGGTACTTAGATTTCTCTGTTGTAGTTCAGGGGGATACATTAGTACCTCACAAATCGCAAGATTCCTTCGGCTGAACTGGTGTGATTGTAGTATCAAACTGATATAATTGTATAGTGCCAATACACCTATGATTTCTTGCCTCCTTCCAAACAGAAAGATTCAGCAAGACTAGCAGTATATTATATAGAGAAGGAAAACATAAAGGTCCACAGGAAGTTTTTCAGAGCATCCTTTTGTGGCCAGTTTGATTCACCAGCTGAGTATAAGCATAATGGCTCTGCTGAATGCATGATAGTAAATTGCCATTTAACAGCAAGATGCATGAGCATCCTCCCTTCTCTTCCTCTTGCATATCCAAAAGAAAGAACAAATCAAAATGTTATTTTCCTTTAGAACTGGGCTGGGCAGGGATGAAGTGGAGCGAAGGCTCACAGGATTGAAACTCTGGAACCTTCTGAATAGCAGGAACTATGATATCATTGGCAGCCCTTCTCAGATTCTCCTATTACTTTTGAATCTAGCTACAGTCTTTACAGAAGGAGAGACAAAAATGGGTTTTTCGAAGAATGGAATATTGTTGTGTGGTATACCTGTCGTAATGCAAAGTACTTGGGAGTGTTTTTTTCCTTGATAGGATGATAAAGAGGCATATTTGCTCAATATAAACTCACTCCTCATATGTTGATATGGACCAATCCAACAACCTGCATTTTGAATTCTTCTTACAGTGGAGGAGGGGTTGACCATAGAGATTGTTATAATGGCCACCTGCATTTCCTAATTTAACACCACATCAGTGGAGGTGGGCACTGGAAATGCAGATGGGGGTGTGGATCACTCACCTTATAAACTTCCACGGATCAGCATATCAGCAAGGAATTGCTTTCATTTTTTCTCTTCCCTGTTCACTGAAGGATGAGGAGAAGTAAATTGCTTTCAGCCCAGTTATGGTAGCAAGCTCAACCTTTGAGGAAGCACTGTAGCTCAGTTGCAGGGGGATCTGGCAAGAGGAGTTTGTAGCTATTTAGATGTTATTGGACCATCTTCCACCAGGCTTTGCCTATGTGGCCAGTGGTCAAGAACTTGGAGAGTGTAGGTCCATTAGAAATGGAAGAGATTCTTCATCCTGACACAGAAAATGTGGATGGCTCAGTTTTGAGACTTGTGTGTTCCTGTACTGGCCCAGATGTTTTGCTCTGAGTGACCTTTCTCTCATCTTCCTTTTCCACTCATTTTAAAAACATATTAAAACAAGCCTGAAGTGTAGCAATGTATTTGCAATTAGCATTGCAATAGGCTTGAAGTTAGATATGAAAACATAGCTTTCAGAAATGTGGTTGGGTTGACACTCCTCTCCATCTCCCTCTGCCTTCCCCAACAGGATCCAGTTGCAACAAAAGCACTCGCCAAATACGCTCATTCTGTACCATTTTGTTGGTAAACCTTTGTCTAGCAGTTCGGAACCTGCGCTGATCCTCAAACGCTTCACTTTAAAGGTACTTCCACTTTACCATGGATGAGCGAACACTTTTAAGGACCTGAATGTTTGTGCATTGAATAAGTGGACAATGAGAATTTAGAGTTCTCATATATTTAATACTAATCTTCTATTTCCCGCTTGATTAAACCTGGTATCTATTTTGTCTTAAATTTGAGTAAATTTGCCTAACATTTCAGGGGGGAAAACAGTCTTTTGAATACCTATGCATGTATATATATGTACATGAATTATATGAGTTAATTTACAAGGGAAAAATCTATAGAGTGTGCAGAGTAATGTTTTTGCAGCTATTTTCAGCCATCTGGATAGTGAAGAAAAGACACATGGTTTTTCCTCTACAGTATTTGTGGCTGTAGGCAACCCCAATCTGTTTTTTCAATTGACAGCACATCATATTATCACTAGGCTAGCTCCTCCTGGTTTACATATTGATGACACATTTACAGAAATAATATTTTAACTCATCTAAATACCCTAACTCTTAAGTCTCCATGGCAGACTTAGAAAAGCATTTTGTCAGCTCCTGCTCTCAGAAGCCTCTGCTATACCTCAGGTTCATTGGCTGGAATGATTTGGCAGGAATTGTTCATCATCTTGAAAAATACTATTGTAACTGTATTTCTTTTATGTAGGACTGGACCACATCAGTGGGTTCTTGGGGATTATCTGCCCTGGGATCCTTTGAAGGCCACACAGGCCATCAAAAATGAAAAGAAACCAAATATAACAAAAGTAAATGTGCCGGGAAGTCCACTTCTAGTCTTGGAAAAATTATTTGGTTTCAAATATTGCTAGGAGAGTCACCTGAATCAGTGCTCATTCCTATTTCTGTATGAGGATTTATTTTTTGATGTATGGACAGGGCAGTGGGGCATGAAAACAGTGCCAGGGCTATATCCTTTGCATTTCCCAGCTTTAATACAATCATCTGTCATTCCCTTTTGTGTCTTCTTTTTAGAGTGAAAACACAATATACAGAAAATGTCATGGGATCATAGGATAGAAAACTTAATTGGAATCTAATGGTGTTTGAGTTTGTGTCTAATACCCTGTCCCCCCCTTCAAATTTAGGTAAAACATTTCTGTTCATCTTTATAATTCTGTAGCTTCTGCAGCATTCCTGGTTAGTCTCACCTTCAACACTGGATCCAGCCAAATTATCAGAAGAATTTCCTCGTTGGCTGGAGAAACTTTCTGCTCATCACCAAGGTGGTATTATAATAATTATTGACTCTATCGATCGAATCCAGGTAACATCTGCAATATTTTCTCCTTTCGTATTACTGAGAAATGAATTAGGATTGCATGTGTTATTTGGCGGTTATTTTATTATTCAGCATTTTTGTTTCTATTCAGTAAAGAGCAAAGCAAAGTGTGCTGCTTATAGACCACCACATAGTGCTTAAAGCACTCTCTGATCAGTTTACAATTATGCAGGCTACACATTGTGCCCCTCCCTCCAGTGAGCTGGGTACTCAGTTTACCAACCTCAGAAGATTGGAAAGCTGAGCAAACCTTGAGCTGGCTACCTGGTATTGAACCCTGGGTTACGAGCACAGTTTTGGCTGCATTACAGCAGTTTAACCACTGTGCCACGAGGCTTTTGGAATGCTAAATAATGCTTATTATGCAATAATTGTATTTTCTTTTGTATAAAATAGACAACTGAGTTCCACAAAAAACCACCTGAAGTGTGGTTTTCTTTCCCTTTTAACTGCATTGTGTTGGGTAGAGAGCAGCCAGATTTACATTTGAAGGGGTTTTTCTGTGGGAGATTGCAATAAATTCATGCATTTGTGTTTATAGAGGAAGATAAAAACTAAAAATCTGGAGTGTGAAGATTCTTTTCTTAAAACCGGTGTCTTTAATGTTTTGTTTAATTCTCGGCTTTTGATCTTTTATTTCAATTAAACAATTAAATTTTCAGCAAGCGGAAAAGCATATGAAATGGCTGATCGATCCCCTGCCAGTGAATGTAAGGGTTGTGGTATCCGTGAATGTTGAAACTTGCCCCCAGGCATGGAGGTATGTTTATTTGGTATTCTTCACAATCTGGTACCCTTAATTGCAAACACCCCCCCGCAGCATGAGGGTGCTAGATAGGGACCTGTAACATATCAAACAGTGCTTAGAATGTAAAGAATGTTTCTGGATTAATGGCTGTGAGTAGGCAGATGTGTAGGAAAAGCCATGGGGTCTTTTCCATCTGTGTAGAAAGGTAAGGTAAAGCAATAGAAAAGGAGTTGGATCCCCACTGAAAGTAAATAGTGGCGATATATAAAATACAGTAGGACCCCTCTATCCACAGGATCAGTATCCACTGATTCACTTATTCACTGGCTGAAAATACTAAATAAAACCACCCAGAAATACTTATTTATTTGTATTTCTAGGGTGTATTTACCAGAACTGGCCGCTGGAGGAAACAAGAGACCATGCAGCCTATCACATTTGACAATTCTGTGTTTTTCTACATTCCTGGGGAGGGAGGCATTGGAATTGACCTGTTGTGGATACCACGCTCCTATTCTATAAAATAAGCTATGGTATGTTGGGAGAACACGTCAGACCTTTCAACATCATAGTAATCAAAATTTATGCACCAACCACCGATACTGAAGAGGCTGAAATCGACGAGTCTTACAACACCTAAAACTGACACCAAAGAAAGTGTTCTTGTCATTATAGGGGACTGGAATGCTAAAGTTGGGAGTCAAAAGATATAAAAGGAACAACAGGTAAGTTTGGCCTTGGATTTCAAAACAAAGCGGGGCAAAGGCTAATAGAGTTTTGTCAAGAGAACAAGCTGGTCATCGCAAACACTCTTTTCCAACAACACAAGAGACGACTCTACACATGGACATCACCAGATGGGCAATACCAAAATCAGATTGATTATATTCTCTGCAGCCAAAGATGGAGAAGCTCTATACAGTCAGCAAAAATGACCTGGAGCTGATTGTGGGTCTGATCAACAGCTTATAGCAAAACTCAAGCTGAACCTGAAGAACGTAGGAGAAACCACTGGGCTAGTTAGGTATAATCTAAACCAAATCCCTTATGAATACAGAGTGGAAGTGAAGAAGAGATTTAAGGAACTAGATTAGGTGGACAGAGTGCCTGAAGAACTATGGATGGAGGCCTGTAACATTGTACAGGAGGCAGCAACAAAAACCATCCCAAAGAAAAGGAAATTCAAGATAGCAAAGTGGCTGTCTAACGAGGCCTTACAAATAGCAGAGAGGAGAAGGCAAACAAAATGCAAGGGAGATAGGGAAAGTTACAGAAAACTGAATGCAGACTTCCAAAGAATAGCAAGGACAGACAAGAGGGCTTTCTTAAACAAATGGTGCAAAGATATAGAGGAAAATAATAGAAAGGGAAAAAGCAGAGGTCTGTTCAAGAAAATTGGAGATATTAAAGGAATATTTTGTGCAAAGATAGATATGATAAAGGACAAAAATGGTAGGGACTTAACAGAAGCAGAAGACATCAAGAAGAGGTGGAAAGAATACACAAAGGAATTATACCAGAAAGATCTGGATGTCCCAGACAACCCAGATAGTGTGGTTGCTGACTTTGAGCCAGACATCCTGGAGAGTGAAGTCAAGAGGGCTTTAGAAAGCATGGCTAACAACAAGGCCAGTGGAGGTGATGGCATTTCAGTGGAACTATTTAAAATCTTAAAAGATGACGCTGTTAAGGTGCTACACTCAATATGCCAACAAGTTTGGAAAACTCCGCAGTGGCCAGAGGATTGGAAAAGATCAGTCTACATCCCAATCCCAAAGAAAGGCAGTGCCAAAGAATGCTCTAACTCCCGTACAATTGCACTCATTTCACACGCTAGCAAGGTTATGCTCAAAATCCTCCAAAGTAGGCTTCAGCAATATGTGGACCGAGAACTTACAGAAGTACGAGGTGGATCTCGAAGGGGCAGAGGAACTAGATACCAAATTGCTAACATGCACTGGATTATGGAGAAAGCCAGAGAGTTCCAGAAAAACAGCTACAGTGGTGCCTCACAGTGACTAATTTTACTTTCTTGGGCTCCATGATCACTGCAAATGGTGACACCAGCCACGAAATTAAAAGATGCCTGCTTCTTGGGAGGAAAGCAATGACAAATCTTGACAGCATCTTAAAAAGTAGAGACATCAGCTTGCCGACAAAGGTCCTCATAGTCAAAGCTATGGTTTTTCCAGTAGCAATGTATGGAAGTGAGAGCTGGACCATAAAGAAGGCTGACTGCCGAAGAATTGATGCTTTTGAATTGTGGTGCTGGAAGAGACTCTTGAGAGTCCCCTGGACTGCAAGGAGATCAAACCTATCCATTCTGAAGGAAATCAACCCTGAGTGCTCACTGGAAGGACAGATCCTGAAGCTGATGCTCCAATACCTTGGCCATCTCATGAGAAGAGAAGACTCCCTGGAAAAGACGCTGATGTTGGGAAAGTGAGAAGGCAAGAGGTAAAGGGGACAACAGAGGACGAGATGGTTGGACAGAGTCACCGAAGCTACCAAGATGAATTTGACCAAACTCTAGGAGGCAGTGGAAAACAGGAGGGCCTGGCGTGCTCTGGTCCATGGGGTCATGAAGAGTCGGACACGACTTAATGACTAAACAACAACAAAACCAAAATCAGCAGCACCCACCAACCCTAAGTGCTGAACACTCACATCAACGCTACCAAAAATTATATTTAGACACTAAAACAATGTGCATGGGAAATGAACACCTTGCTTTAGAGTAGAATCCTACTTGTAAGAAGTTTTGAGAAGAGCAGTTGTATTCTGAAACAAGATGCTCGTGCCCTGAGCACATTGTTTTGGTGTCTAAATGTTATGTTGTTTTTTAAAATCATGGCAGGACAAATATTGTGTATCACCACTGGGTGTGTATATATAGGGATTTGCAGTTTCTTCACATAGTCAAATTGTGTTAGCAAAAGAACATGGAGAATCAGCAGAGTAACCTCTGGTCCAGGTGGTTAAATGAATCACGCACACACAAGCAGCTTCTCCAGCACCAGACATGTAATTACAAGCTATATACAGGTACAGACCGGCAGCATAACAGCATGACACTCATCAGAAAGAAAAAGAATACATCTGCTGTACATATATATATATATACGTATTCACAACTATCTGTGTCGAATCATATTTGATATTGCATCATACATGAGTCAGCACTTTATAAGTCATCATGACTCAGCATTACAGCACACCTGTTCAGTATGGCTGCTCATAAGACACTTTGTACTGCTCAGGCCTGTAAATTTTACCTTGACAAATTGTGTTGCTAAATATGGTCTTGTCATTCAGAGTACAAATACGTAGGCTTCACAAATATGTGTTGCTTTTTTAATATGTATGTACTTCTAATTGAATCCATTCTTTGTATTTCTGCTCCATTACCAACTAAAGAAGTAATTTTTGACTCTCACTGAAAGGTTATGGCCGACTCTTCATCTTGATCCACTGAATGCTAAGGATGTCAAATCTCTCATTAATAAAGAATGCAGCTGTGCAGACCTGAAGCTAACTAATGAGCAGGTATTGCTGTTTTATATCCGTGTATAATCTAGAGGTTATTAAATTGAGTCACAGCAAGACACCCGAAGTTAAAAAAAGCACAACTCTGCTATATCTGTAACTGTTCTCTCTCTATATATTTTTAAAAGATTCTATTAAATTCAAACAGAGATAACCAGTAATCAAACTAAGCTGAGAAGTTTGGTCACCCATTACAACTTTAACATACATATTTATGTATAAATCACTATATTTTGGGTATACTGCTTTTCATCCATATTTGTAAGTTTTCTCTTAATTAAGCAAAGTTGTGGTATGTTGGAAAAATGATGAATCAATAAGGCTAACATGCTCTTAAGGAATCTGCTTCGTCATACATAAAATCCTGTTGGAGTTAACAGGTCATTTTATACTTACCTGTGTGCCTTCCAATTGATTTCAAACTGACTTGTCATGTTCCTCTTTCCTCTGTCTTGCACTTGGAAAGCTTGGCTTCCAAATGCTGGGTGGATGAGTGAGAAGAAAGAATTGTGCTTTCCCAAAAGTCTGTTAGCCACATTTAGTTGTCAGTATTAAGAAACCTCTTTATCAGAAGTAGCTAAATTAAGGCATTACCTCAAAAGAAAAGCCAGTCAGATATGGTTTTGTATGTTAGGATTTGCAACCTATGGTTTATGATAAGGCAAGAAACAAAATCAGAAACTGTAGTTCCAACTAGGTTTATAGACCATGGTGTGTGCTGACTGTGGTCAGTGTATTGTCTGAACTGGCAACCCATAGTTCATTAATAATTATGTGCCATCAAGTAAAATTCTGACATAGCAACTCTTTCCAGGGTTTTCCAGGTAGAGAATACTCAGAAGTAGTTTGCCATTCCCTTCTTCTCTGGGCATTCTGTGATTATGCAGCTTGCCCAAGGCCACACAAGTTGACTCTACTCACAGGAGGCAGATTGGGAAATAATTGGAATTGCCAACTTCTGGCTCTGCAACCAGATACTGTACCACTCTGAGCTATCCAGCCAACTATCCATAATTCATTACTTATTATTAATTAAAGTATTTGTTTATAATCTTTCAACCTTGCAGTGGACTAAAATTGTTAAATGAAGATTTAAAGACATTATCAAAATGGACAAACTTTATTTAAAGGCCAGCTTTAAAAAGACGCAGTCCTAGAAATTAAAGGCCCTGCAGAATAATACAGCTTTAGCTTCCTGATGGACCCTGCTGGGAACTTCCAGCAAGCACTGGGCCAACTTCCTTTTCTGATATGTGGCTAGGCTAGAGCTCAGCCTTTCCTAGGCCATGAAGTTTCCAGCCCGGTGTTTCTGCAGGGAGCACATTTTAGGTATGGGTCTGGCAGGGGGAACTCCCAGAACAGAGAATTCTGGGATTTGGAATCCAAAGACGCTTCCACAAATGGCACACGCATAGAGGCAAGTTGACATCATGACTTCCAGAATTATGGTAGAAGATGCAGAAGTATGTTCCCATGACCTCCTCTTTCAAAATTGTAATTGTTTAGAGGTTGCGTTTCCTTCACATTGCAAGGTATGCCGGTGATAATGGGTTCCTATGGGATTTCCCCCCATTTTTGTGGCTGTATGCTTTTGTATAGTTTTCAATTTTGCATTAAAATAAATTAATTTCACACTTATGTATGTGTGTTCTCACTTCCAGGAGAAGAAGTTTGAGAAACTCTGCCATTCAGCTGCAACTTGTAATGCTCTTTATGTCACTCTTTTGGGCAGAATGGTGGCTGGGTATGTCGAATAAATGATGTAATGTTTCACATGTGTTGTTAACAAATGAATGATTATGGATTAACAACATAAAATTGTGAGGAAATGGTGCCAGTTGAAATTTTGCCATTGCTTTAAATGGGATCTTGAATTCACAGTGATCTGATTTTCATATAATCCTGCACCATGGTTTAGCACTGTGTCGGCACATCTTGGGGTTGCATCCCCCTCTCCTTTGTCTCGGTAGTGTGGAGCAGATTGGAAGCTCTCCATCCCACTGCATAGGGGGAACACTGAGGTGGACAATTCATGATTTTTCAGAGGTTGTTAGATTGCAGCTCCCATCAGTCCTACCAAGTACAGTATAGCTGATGGCGAGAGATGATCGGGTGTTGCCGTTCAAAGTTGCCCAAGTCAGGTTTTTAAATTTTGGTTTGTTGACAGAAGTCAGGATTACATCATAGTTCATCATCACATTATATATATACATAGAGAGAGATATATGGATATAGATATAGATAGAGATATATAGATATATATAGATATGTGTGTGTGTGTGTGTGTGTGTGTATACACACAGAGAGACACACACACACATCTGTTTTTAAAATTCCGTATAGCTAACAAATCTACATCAATCAAAAAATCTAAATAAAATGTAAAGACTAAACAAACCAAGGTTCTTAGGTGTAACAACAAACAAATTAGCTTAAATCAGAAAATAGATGCTTCTTTCTGATTTCTTCCCCATGGTGTGCATAGATGGAGTGGCAGCGCAGAGCATGTGAACCTGAAATTTGCTTCTGTTTTTCAGAGAGGATTAGTCATTATTTCTGAAATGAACCATTGAGTATATAGAAACTGATGTGAAAACTTGTATTTTGGCATTTGCTGTCCAAGAAATAACATCTCCAAGCCCTCATGGGAGACAGTGATACCAGTACAATCCTCTGGGTTATGACCTGGTGCTGGCTTAGCAGTTGTAACTCTCATCAAGTATTAGCAACAATTCCTATTGGGATCATCTTGTAAAACACAATGCACAAAAATTTATGAACTAAACTAGCTTTTATTATGGTTAAACGGGCTCAAATGCTTGGAATACAATGAATATATACAAATGTTTCTGTTACTTCAAGGCATTTTGAGGGTAGCTGCTTGAGAGATTTTTTTAAATTAATTAATTAATTAATTAATTAATTAATTAATTTATATCCTGCCTATCTGGTCTCTTGACCACTCTAGGCAGCAATTTGGATTATTATTTTGTAGGATTTTATTTACCCTTTTTATTTGATCTGCTGCCCAGATGTTAAGACCAAATGGGTTCTTCAGGACAGATGTATTTCATAGTTTCTCTTATCGCAGGCCACACATATCTTCTTTCCTTTTCCTTTCCTGTTTCTCGCTTTCCCTTTTCTAGCAAATATCAGTGGATATTTTCATGTGTTGAAATTTGTGCTGGAATTATACATGTGCATAATAATTGCTAAGGTTTACAGTGATGGGCATTTTCCATGTTAATTTAGCTTTGGATGAAATTTCAAACTTACATTGCGTTTCCTTTTAACCTTCTGTATTTCTCTGTCTCCGTTCTTCTCCAGTGGCAGAACGACAGAAAATATTGATGCAATCCTCCAAAAGTGCTTCCAGTGCCAAGATACAGTGTCCCTGTACAGGTTTGTTCTGAAATCAGCTGAAGAATCCTTGAGGAGTGAGAGAGACAAAGGCCTCATGAAAGAGGTGAGCACGCAAATCTGATGGCGTTTTTTTTTCTTTCAGATACATGTGTAATTTCATAGACAGGATTTTTCTTTAGCACATTGGAAACAACAAGGTGATTCTGTGCTCATAAGCTCATGGAATCAAATCCAGAAGCAAGTTTATTCATGTGTTGAGTCTGATGTAGCAGATGTATGCTGAGATCCTCTCCCCCCCCCCCCCATGGCAGGTGTCAATACAGTTCTCCTAAAACAAAAACAAAATAGAAATGCTGTGGTACCTTTGTGTACTTCAGTCTAAGGTTCCATGGCTTGCAATCCTCTTCGTCAGACACAAGAAGTCCGGTGGACCTTTGTCTTGCTCAGAGTGCAGTATTTACCAGGCCTTGCAGACAGCTCTTGTCAGCATCCAGCATGGCTTTCCAAAGTTCCCACCTGGCCCCATATAAGACCTCATTGTGAAGGATCTTTCCTCAGAGATAGTTCTTTTGGTAGCTGTCAGTTGCTTGTACTGTTACTACTGATAGAGAATATCCAGCCACAGTGCAATATTCATCTGGCATGGGGAACCTGTGGTCCTCTGGATGTTCTGCCAACTCTAAAAAGCATGCCAAAATAACCAAGGAAGAGAGAGTTGTGGTCCTACAACATCTGAGAAGTAGCAGATTCCTTGCCTCTGCTTTATCTAAAGGTAGGATTGGGCAGGTCATGATGATACCTTAAAGAGATAATAGTACTTCATACCTCTGCAGTTGTCCAGTTTTCCTGTCTCCCCCTCTATATCCCACCAAACCCTAGATACTACCGGGAGCAGTATCCAAGCAGGTGATGACAATGAAAATATTAAATTAGGTTGTATGTTTCTTTTTTAGATTCTCTGTCTGATTAGTGTTAGCCACAATGGGATCAGCGAATCAGAACTGATGGAACTCTGCCCTGGACTGTCTTGGGAACTGCTGTCTTCCTTAGTTTACACTTTGCACAAGATGTGCTTTCTGACATACGGCTGTGGCCTGTTAAAGTTTCAGCACCTCCAGGTAAAGTTCTTTGATTTGCTGTTATGTCATCTGCCAGCTTCTACTCATGTTTTTCAGTAGTTTGCATGTTTGTAAATAATGGAGTATAAAGGAGATTAATACATGCAGTATCTTTTCTTTTTTAGCATTTTCTACAAAATCTTTTAAGATGCCTGTAACTTCTTATGTCTTCTGTTTGTCTCTCTCACTCACCTATGGGGGGGTGTAATTAGGAGGCATCTAGTTCTCCCTGTAATGAATTTTACAAACTTTTGGCATGTATATATTGTTTGTGCTGTTCGATGTGCTTTATTTTACTTGTTGCTTCCTGTAGTTTTAGTTGGAGACTGATACTTCATGACAAATGATTGGGAGAAGTCAGTCTAACTAATGCCACCAATGTCTTTCCTCCCCCAGGCTTGGGAAACAGTGAAGCTGGAGTACATGGGAGGTGGTCAGAATATTTCTGAGCTTTTCAGAGAAAAGCTGATAGACTATTTCACTATGCAACTAAAGTAAGCCTTCAAAAGTATGAGATAAAATTAAAAATAATGTAACTACTTTTAATAGTAACTCAATAATAGCTTACCGATACTTATATAAGGTAGTGCCTGAGGGACTGAACTATACACTAGAGAATCACTTTTTTAATTTGCAGGTCTGCCATGAATTCACTATAAGGTCTTAGCCGTTATTTCAGGTCCATTATCTGTTACATACATTTGAACTTCTGGTAAAATTCCTTTTGATACACAGTTAAAGTAGAGAAACTCACAGAGGAGAATAGCTCCACATTTTCCAGATAGTCCACCCCTTTCTCATTAACTGGTCTCAATAACTCACTCTGAGACATCTGTAAAAGAAAGAATAAAAACATTGCACTACTCACAGTTGTGAACAGATCAAGAGAAAACAAAACAACTGGCTTCCAACAGAGTAAAGAGAGGGAAAGGGAAGCACTCAGCAGAGAGACAGGGATCTTTTTAAACTCCGAGATGGGAAGAAATGATTGTCTAATGCTGGATAGATTTACAGTCGCCCCAGCTCAGAAGGGCCTCTCCCAGTCAAACCACAGGCAGCATGTGAGTTTGTAAAAGCTACAGCATTATATTTTATGGCCCACAAGCAAGAATCCTGCCATTGTGTTTCTTCATAGATATAGGACTGCATACTCCCCCCCCTCCAAATATGGCAACAGGAGAAAAACCTTTCAGTGGATGGATTGCTTAGATTCTTCATTTTGTTTCATCTGCTCTTCTGTTTCACCTCATTCTCACAGACTCTTTTTAAATAGATATTTTATTGTATTTTATTATTGTTTTAAGCCACCTGTGGAAATGCAAGATATATTTGTAAATTTAAAAGCCAATACGCAAAGAAATGTTTAGGCAAGTGCAGTATCATTGCTTTAGCTGTAAAACAGATTATTTTATTTCTCTTCCCCTGCATTTTGCGGCCTCACCTGGCTGTCCGTGGTTCCCCCTCAGTGCAGAGAGAGTCACTTGGAGGAGTGCCGATGAACTACCTTGGTTGTTCCAGCAGCAGGGCGACAAACAAAAGCTACACAAGTGCCTGCTGAACCTCTTTGTGTCCCAGAACCTTTATAAAAGGTAGGGGGGAAACAGCACTTGGGGTGTGTTTTTGCTTGCTCAGGATTGGTTTCTATGTAAGCACAAAGTCCTTGAATGAAACAAATGTTGTAATGCAGAGCCAAATAGTAACAACATAGATATCTAGGAATTAATTCAGCCCAAGATGAGCAGCAGGAGAGACTTGGGTTGGCTTCTTGCAGCTTAAGTGCTGAGCCTTGTTTGCTTTGAATTCTAGGTTATGCACAGGATTATTTTATCTGAGGGTTAAAAAAAAGTCTGTTAGGGCCTCTGCCAAGGTCAGAGAGCAGGAAATCAAAGGACTCCTTGTGCTGTATTTTGGAATGAGTCTTTGAGTTGCCTGGGGGAGGAGGGCTCATCTGAAAATGGTGTTGTGCCCAACGAGAAATGCGAAATAGTTTTACAGTGGTGCCTTGAATTACAACCATAATCCATTCTGGAATGATGGTCATAAGTCGAAGCAGCATTTCCCATTGAAATGCATTGGAATGTGATTAATTCGTTCCGGCCAAAGAAAAAAATCACACACAGAAAAATCACTGCAAGACTCGTTGGAAACATGATAAATCCCTTCCGGCCGAAGGGGTTGGGGGGAAGAAAAGCAAGGGAAGCATGCAGGACCCATTGCAAAAGCACAGAAAACAAATGGAGCAGATTGGAAATGCACAGAGAATGAAGGAACAAGGTCGGAAATGCACAGAAATCAAAGGGAGCAGATCAGAAATGCAAAGAGAACAAAGCAAAAAGCAACGGAAGCATGCAAGACACATAGAAAATGGGGAAAATCCCCCCCAAAAGCAACCAAACCCCCAAGACCCATCGGAATTGGGGGGGAACAAAAAACAAACAAACCTCCAAGACCCATCACAGCACAGAAACATAACCCCCCCCCAGCCGAAAACCATGCTGCAAAAATACCAAGAACAGTTTTTAAAAAGCATAAAGCAGCATCATACCTTAGCAGGCAGTCTCCTCAGATCACACAGTCTCTAACTGCTGGGGCGAAAGAGCTACAAAGAAGCAGCTTCTTTCGCCACCTACAGTTAGCAATTTGAAATTCCTGTCTTTTCCCCCCCTGCCTTTTTCTGTTCATAAGTGGAAGCTCTCTCACAAGTAGAAGCAAAATTTTGCGACTGGGGCTGTTCGTAAGTCAAATTGGTCGTAAATAGGGACGGTTGTAAGTCGAGGCACCACTGTATGCCTTTTTCTTAACTTGCTTAGGATTGATTGAGTGGACAATGCTATTGTCTCAACTGTTGTGAGTTGGGAGAATTATGTTATGGTTTGGCTGTCAGGGTTGAGCTTAATGATAAATCTATGTTTTTGGAATAGGTGCTCTCTCTCAAGTGATGAAAGATGTATGGCATAGCACACAGTTCTCTTCACCTGATTACTGAGGCATCTATCTCTGAATCATTCCCCTTGTGGGAGACAAAACCAGTTAATAGTAGGAAATGCACATTCCTCCTAATGTCAGAATTGGCCTTTAGACTTGTACTGGTTGAAGTCCTCACTTAGCTATAAAGTTTACTGGCCATTCCTGGGCCAATTACCAGATCCCCGTCTAACTTCACAGAGTTGTTCAGGAGTAAACTTGGAGCATTTATGGGGGAGAGCGCCTTGGACATAACTTGAAAGGAAGCACTCAGCTGAGTCAGTGCAATCAATGGCTTAGAAGACTAGGGGATAGCTTCTGCCCATGACTTTGGCCCACCAAGAGGGGCCAATCTTTTCTTGTATGTTTATGATTCTGAATCATTACATGATTTCAGGACTGGTTGGATAAAAGGGTACATGCCAATCAAAAGAATCCACATTGGTTTATGAAAAGGTTGGTACATACACACCTCAGTGGGGAGGAGAAGTCTTTTGGTTTTGGCAGTGTTTTGTTTTGCTTTTCCTAAATTGGCTCAAAGAAATCTTGTGCTGGAGACCAGGTGGATGCTTCATCTCATCATGTTCCTGGGAGCTGGATTTTTCTCAGACTTGTCCCCTAACAAGCTGTTTTGTAGAGCCAGCCTGCTCCATGACCAGCATAGAAAGCCAGCAAGCTTGTGAAGGAGATACAGATTGCTCCTTCCTCTGCTGAACTGCTTGACAGCCTGTCAAGAAATCAGTAGTCTGCATTTCATGCTGGCTTCAAAAGAGGGTGCAAACCAGTGGGAATACAAAGTATGAAAAACAATGTGCAGGTCGTTTGTCATGTTTGGAAATGTATTTATAATATTTCAGTAATGCTCAGTTTAAAAACGTCCTGCAACAGGTAAGCTATTCTAGCCGTTCTGCCACTTCTGTGGTGTGTAGGAGTTACATGGGAGTCTCCTGACTCTGGTTGGAAACCAGTTAAAAATTGGATTCATGCAAGTTCATCAGCATGTGTTTCAGTGGCAAACTGCTGCTAGTTAAGAAGTTGTCATTTGCAGTTGGTGCCGTGTGCTAAATCAACAGGTATGCAATACCAAATGCAGAAAGAGACTTCATGATTACTGTGTTTCCCCAAAAATAAAGACAGGGTCTTATATTAATTTTTGCTCCAAAAATGCATTAGGGCTTATTTTCAGGGAATGTTTTAATGTTTTCATGTACAACAATCTACATTTATTCAAATACAGTCATGTCATCTTCTTCTGGTTGCTGCACAAGGGTGGAGGGCAGGGTTTCACTTAACAGGGGCTTATTTTCGGGATAAGGCTTATATTATGAGCATCCTGAAAAATATTAGGCCTTTTTATCAGGTTAGGTCTTTATTTTCAAGGAAATGGGATAGTGGCAATTATTCCCTGCGATTTATGCCAGAAGACTTTCAACGGTGGGTGTAAGTACTAGGATTTTGGCCTTTGTATTTAAGGCGCTTTATAGAATGTGCGTCTGTGGAGGTGGAAGTGCTATTTGTTTCTTGGAATTTTTGCACACAGGGGCCACTTTGCAGAACTACTGAGCTACTGGCAGCATCTTGGCAAAGATAAGAGTTCCATGGCAGCGGAGTATTTTTGCTCTTTGAAGCTCTATGAGACAAGTTGTGAGGGTGAAGAAAGCATGATATCTCTGGCTGACCTCTATGAGACACTGGGGCGATTCGTTAAAGACCTAGGCCTTCTTAGTCAGGTGAGTGCTTCTGCAGGACACACAGCATATTACAGATCCCTGTTCTTTGCCATACTGTAGGCATGGCTTCTTGTGCCAAATCAAAATTCGGGGGGGGGGGGGATTATTTTCACTGTAGACACTGTAATACACCCCAAAGTTTCTTATTTTCAAGGTTATGGAGGTTAGTTTGGAAGCATGAGTGTGGTATTTTAAAAAGTATAAGAGTATTTGTAGATTAATTCTAGTTGTTAGTTCCACTTAGATGAGAACTAATGCGTCAGTTGTTTAGATTATGTCTTTGTATAATCAGGGCCTGTATGGCGCCCCATAACATAATTGGGTCCCTTGTTGGGAGAAATGTGCCATATAAATAAATCTAATCATTATCATCATAGACTGCAAAAGGGATTTAAAAGAATATACAGTGGTGCCTCGCACAACGGGCGCCTCGTAGAGCGATGAATTCGCTCTATGAGGCCATTTTTGCGATCGCAAATGCAATCGCAAAACAGTGCCCGTATAGGCGGGAAATCGCAGAACGAAGGTTGGTAAGCTGCTCGCTTACCGACCTTCGCTTTGCGACCTGACAATCAGCTGTTCCGCGGCTTCAAAATGGCCACCGGAACAGCCGAAAGGGGACGGGGCTCAGCGTTTTCGCGCCCTTGGTAAGCAAGGGGAGCGCGCGAAAACGCTGCGGAAGCCCTGAAATGGCTGCGCACAACCATTTCGGGGCTTCCGGCAGCGTTTTCACGCGCTCCCCTTGCTTACCAAGGGCGTGAAAACGCTGCGCCCCGGCCCCTTTTGGCTGTTCCGGCGGCCATTTTGGACCTGCCGGACAGCTGATGGCAGCCATTTTGGCGCCCTCGTTGTGCGAGGGGAGGGTGCAAAAATGGCTGCCGGCCCCTGGGAAACATCGCACAACGGTGAGTATTCTATGGCATTGGAACGCATTAAACGCTGTTTAATGCATTCCAATGCCTTTTTGTGTTCCGTAGTGCGATGTTTCCCACAGCAAAGGTTAATCCGGAACGGATTAACCTCGCTGTGCGGGGCACCACTGTGATCCCAAAATAAAACATAGCCATAGAATCAAAATGGCCATGAATATTGCATTGTTTTCAATGGAATGTCTCAGACTTATATGAGTTATTTGAAAGGTTTGGGTAAAGCTGTTGTCATACTCAGTACAGAGTAATATAATGGTTTATGTAACTAGAAAGAGTAATTTCTTTCAGAGTCACAGGCAGAGGTTTTCCCCAATTTTGCTACCTGAGATTTTGTAATGGAAACTTCTCCTTCCTCATCCCCCATTGTAAAAAATCTCTATAGGCAATTGCTCCTTTGCAACGCTCCTTGGAAATTCGAGAGACTGCCCTGGATCCAGATCATCCCAGAGTAGCCCAGTCGCTTCATCAGTTAGCAGGTGTTTATGTGCAGTGGAAGAAGTTTGGCAATGCAGAGCAATTGTATAAGCAAGCTCTTGAAATCTGTGAAAGTGCTTATGGGGCCGAACATCTCCGGATTGCTCGTGAACTGGATGCTCTCGCAACATTGTACCAGAAGCAGAACAAGTAAGAAGGAAGGGCTCTCTCCACCTCCTGGCTCTGTGTGTTTTGTTTTTTAAACCAAGGCTGATGCTTTAGAGTGGTGGTGGAATTTCATGGCTGAAAGATATACGTGGCAGAGCAAATTGAGTTTGGGAAATTTGGAGGGCAGATAGATTTAGGAAGAAGGCAGCTGAAGTTTTTTTCTATGGTCTAAGTGGACTGATATAGGAATAACACTTGGTAACTGCTAGTATTAAAAATTGTTTCAAGTGTATCCTTGAGTTTCAAGAAAATCGAAGAGAAGAGAAGAGATTGCTGTGAAGCAAAGGATGCTGTTAACATTGATAGGAGCTACTTCACCTGCACCATTCATTTTGTAGCTCAGGGCACAAGAGCTGTTATAAAAGAAACATACTAGGGAACATTTTTCAATGGATTTCATTTATGTTACTACCGACCCAAAGTTATGCTCCCAGTAAAAGCATACGTGAACTGATATTGCACCTGTATGTCACAGTACTTAAGAAGCCACATTTAAATTAAAATCTTAAAAAACCCAAACTCTACCACTAACAAGGTGTAATAGAAAGAGTATATTGAATCTTTTGTTGACCTCTTGTCTCTGTGTGTGATTGATTGAATCTGTTCCAATTGTTTTAGATATGAGCAAGCTGAGCAGTTGAGGAAGAAGTCCTTCAGAATTCAACAAAAATCTGCCAGACGAAAAGGCAGCCTGGTAAAGATGTATTATTTTGTTTTGCGATTCTTTTAGTTTTAAGAGTATTTTCACAAGAAATGGCAATAGCTGTTAATTTGAGATCTGTCACTTTCAGTGAAGGAAAAATAGAAGAAGGTTGTCAAAATGAATGGGCATTCTAATAATTGTAGATTAATTCTTTGTATAGATTTGATAAGTGCAGTAAGTTGATTTAAATGCCACTTTATAAAAATCCTTGATGAGATTTGGCAAAGTATGGCTTGGAGGCCCCCAAGGTTGGTTTGATGTCTCCCTCTCTGGATTCCTACAGCCTGAAAATCTCTCCAGAAAAAAACAGTTGGCAGAACCTGAAAACCACTCACATAGTCACCATTGTATGTGCAGTTTTCCACAATAGGATTTTGGCCTAATTGTGTTACAGTCCACAACATGAATTAAGGGAGGAACAGTTGCTATCAGTACAGCACATGCTTTGGTTATAGAAAGTTCCACCCTGAGTCCCACTCATACTTGTTCGTGGGAGATGGTAGGAGTTGAAAACCAAAAGGATACCTCTGTAAAGTTTTGTAGAAAGTATAGGTTGGCCCCACACAAGTGGCTTCACCTTTGTCAGCCTTTATGCACTGAATGTGATTTTTTAAAGTCATTGATCTTCAACATGAGAATGTCAAGGCAGTAGGTTTCTCATTGTTCTTCTTTAGTATGGGTTTGCTCTTCTTCGCCAACGAGCCCTGCAGCTGGAAGAGATGACTTTGGGCAAAGATACATCTGATAATGCACGAACACTGAATGAGCTTGGAGTGCTCTACTACCTTCAAAATAATCTTGAGTAAGTGATGGTTCTGCAGTTGCCTACACAGAATCAAGGGACAGAAAGGAATGGGGCCAAATCTGGCCTTTACAGCTTCTCCAGATGGCATGCCCTTTTCCTCATAACACCATCATTTTGTGGTTCATGTGCATGGCATCTTCTGCTCATTGTGACATGCATCATGTGAACGAGCCAGGTGGGGTAGTCATTGGAAGGTTGAATCAGGTCTGCAGGGATGCAGGTTCCTGCCTCAGTCATGAAACTTGATGGGTCAAGTATTGGCAAGGCAAGCTAAACTCTTGAGGAGCCATGCATAAGAAACACATGTGATATGGTAATCATTTAAATTCCACTTGTTGATGAACTGTCATTTCCACCAGCTTAGTCAATTATGAGGGATCAGAGCTTGGAAAAGTTACTTTTTTGAATTGCCGTTCCCAAAAAACTCTTTAAAAATTAGTCCAACCAAGTAGTTTTTCCCTCAGGCTCTTTATAAAAACGGTGTTCCCTAGTCACGCTGGCCATGTGACAACGGAAACTGTCTTCAGACAAGCGCTGGCTCTATGGCTTGAAAACAGGATGAGTACCGCCCCCTAGAGTCGGACACGACTGGACTAAGAATGTCAAGGGGAACCTTTACCTTTATAGAATAATAAAACCTGGTTGGGGAGTTCTGGGACCTGTACTACAAAAAAGTAATTTACAAGTTCTGCTCAAGGTAACAGGAGTTGCAGTCCAATTACATCTGGAAACCTACATGTTTCCAGTGCCTAAACAAGAGTACAATATGACCTAACCATCATGTATATTGAGCGATGCAGGGTTTTTTGGGGGTGTGTGGGGAAAGTGACTGATTCCCTTGCACGATTGAGCTTCTCACTTACCACATCAGAATACTGCTTTTTTTTTGAAAGAGATGTGCCACAACTGCAGGTGCAAGTTGCACTTTTAAACAGCTGTGGCAATATGCACAGATACATGTCACTGCGTCAACTTGTTTCTAGGACAGCAGAGCTTTTCCTGAAACGCTCCCTGGAAATGAGAGAACGGGTTCTTGGGCCTGATCACCCGGATTGCGCCCAGTCCTTGAATAATCTTGCAGCTCTAAACAATGAGAAGAAAAACTACGACAAGGCAGAGGAGCTGTACGAGAGGGCATTGAACATTAGGAGGAGAGCATTAGCACCAGATCACCCTTCTCTAGCTTACACTGTGAAACACCTTGCCGTGCTCTACAAGAAATTGGTAAGAAACTGTTCAATACAGGTGGGAATTTTTATTTATTGCTTTACAGGTCAGGTGTCTGATCTAGCACAACACTTTTGTCAACTGTCACTGGCAGTGTGCTTCTAAAGTGGTAATTTAGACCATGGTGTAAATATGATGGAGAATGCAAATCTCTGTTTCCAGAGCAAATAATGGCAAGGGCCAAACTGAAACTTTGCCAGCACGTGGCAGTCTGGCACTGTGGAATCTGTGGGATGAAAAGGAGACATGTTGTCAGGATTGCATGTGCTCTGTGCCATTGAAGGACCTGGTAGTCATTGTCTTACATTTCTGTGTCAATAATTGTCAAATTGCAGACATGTGCCAATCCACTACAAAGTCTTACGTTACTATATAATTTTAATTTGTTCTATAACAAAGTTTCTCTGGGCACATTACAAAGAGCTAATGGAATATAGTACAAAGAATTAAAATGCAGGATGGTGTCTTTGTAATCACAACACAGCACATATTTGTTCCATATGACATCATTCAAAATAGAGGGCTAAATCTAGTGTTGTTTACAGCCAGAGCAGACCTACTGAAATCAATGGAACTTACATTACTAGTAACTAATGATTTCCATTTATTTCAAAGTGTCTACTCTATTTAGGCCTAATGTGAGTTTTAGCTCCATGGATCAGTTTTTGACATTCCAGATGGTGGAAACAGAATAAATACACCAAATATGTAAAAATGTATTTCATTTAAATACATAAGACAAGTTGCAGAATTCAGCTTTCCTTGATTCAGAATACTTGTAAAGTTCAACTGTGTATCTGTGCCACTGCAGGCTGAGCTTTCTATATTGCTAAAATGAAACAGACCTGTACAAAAGTTTGGAGCAGTTGCATGTTTGTTTTTTCCCCTAGGGGAAGCACGATAAGGCTGTACCTTTGTATGAATTGGCCGTTGAAATCAGGCAGAAATCTTTTGGTCCAAAGCATCCTAGTGTGGCTACTGCTTTGGTCAACTTGGCAGTTTTGTACTGTCAAATGGTAAGTTTCCTTCCTTGCACAAGGTATGAGAGTTGTTAGATGAATGATGTGCATGATCAACACCCTGTAGCTCAGGGTAGAGGGACCTACCTGAAAACAGATGCACTTGTTCCACCTCCATGATATAAGTATAAAACATTGGCTAGGATCTAAACTTGTTCCTAAAATAGATTCACTGAAATCAGTGGAACAAGTTCATTATGACCAACTTAATTATGGTCGGTCTGTTGGACATTATGTCTGGATTCACTGCATTGACTGGAATGGAGACAAAATGCTTCCTATGTTGAAAAGAACTGAAAGGCGGTATAGAGATATGGCATGGTACCAACAAGGCGCTGTTGGGAGAGTAACCTCTACCCATCAGCACTAGCAAATTCCTGTAATTTTAATGGAAGCTCACAAGTATGGCCCAACTGATCTTTGCTTACTAAATAGTTGGGCAGTTTTTTAATGTCCATATGCTTTTCGTCAGTCCTAATCAAAACAGCCAATAGTGAGGAAAGTGAGTGTCAGACAAAATCTGGAGGACATGTTGCCTAGCTCATTGATCTGCCGCTTGGTGCTTGCCACTAGCCCAACCCATTTGCCCCTCTTTTGCCTTGTTAGAGAGGTTGTTGTGTGCTGTCAAGTCACTTCTGATCTATGGCAGTGCTGATAGAATTTCCAAGGTACGTGAGATATTTCAGTTTTATCTTTGCTGCCTTCCAGTGAGTTTCTGTGGCCAAGCAGGGACATGAACTCAGGTCTCCTGAGTCCTAATCCAACATTCTCTCCACTACACTACACGGGCTCCCATTTGCTCAAACTTCTGTCATGCAGAGAGAGTTTGGTGGAAAAAAAGGGATTCTACCCCAACACACACACTCTCATATTGAAGATGGAATTAAGGGGGGGGGGGAAATCTGGATTCTCACCTCACTTCTTACACTTTTCTGGAACCCTTAGAGCTTAGACTCAGGCGCACCTGGTATGGGCAGATATGGATGCAAGCTTACTCCTCTTGTTGTTGTTGCAGTAATAGGTGAGACAGAAGCCTTGCTTCACTTTTTTGGCCTCACTTTTTTTGATAATTGCCCAGGATATCCTAAACCACAATAGTGCACAAGAACAAGAATCTAGGTGCCTCCTTTTCTCCTATTAATCTTCCATGTGGTTCTTCTTTTGTTTTGGTGGAATGGTGTGGGGAGACATCCTGGCGGATTGCGCCTCATTGGGTCACAACAGAGCATCCTCCTGCTCACTCACAGTTCTTTCAGCTTGTGAAATGTGGAATGCTGACAAAGTTCAAAGCAGAGATGGGTTGAGATATTTGCATTATTTTCTTATCAATAAATCCCATTTTGCAAAGTCCAGATTTAGACCAGTTCATGAGTACAGTTCATCTCTTCTTCGGAATTTCAAATGACACACAGCTTTTAATATGTAACAGGTAGCTAAGTCTGCATAAAGTAAGGTTGGGACTCCCAAACCAGATTGCCATGGATGCACATTAAGAGAAGTTTACCAGTAAAACTTTACAATTAGTGTTACTGCTAACAGTAACAACAGAGGCGGTATGGGGAGCGGCATGCACTAATGACTGGGGAAGGAGAGAGTAGCAGCTCCCCTTGTGTTGTGATCCTGATTGGAGGAGGCCCCTGCACTTCCTTTTGCATCAAAGAAAAGCACAGGTGTTGTTGGATGCTATCTGTTGAAGTCATCTTCTCAGAGGTGAGCCCCAATGAGTTCAGTAGTTTGTGTTCCTGGGTCAGTAGGCTAGGGTTGCAGTCTTAACAGGTCATGCACTGTACGCACTTGTGGCCTCCACTGATAACCTTATTACTTTAGAGATGTTGCAACAGCAGTTTCCATCTTTCAGCTTTGCAATTTTTACTCTCAAAATATGGGAATCACTACAGTTTGCTTTTTAAAGCTCAGACTTTTAAGGTTTTCAATAGATTTTGAAAATAAAATTTCCAAGACAATGACATTTATATTTTTGCAATGAGTTTTAGCAGCATTGTAATGTTCTTTTTAAAAAAGCATTTGTTACTTTTGCATTCCACGTCAAGAAAAAACACTCCGAAGCCTTGCCTCTTTATGAACGTGCACTGAAGATTTATGAAGACAGCTTTGGGCGCATGCATCCTCGTGTAGGAGAGACATTAAAAAATTTGGCAGTGCTGAGGTAAGTTTTATCCAAACTGAATTGTTTAAGGCATTGTTTACCTAATCCAAGCACTATGTAAGCTTTAACAAACTTTAATGCTGTCATGTTAATTTAAGCAGAGGGAGCAGATTAGATCACACAAGTATTATGCCCATGAATCAGCAACCTCCAGTAAAGTAAATAGGGGATGCTTTGTATGCAGCAGAACCTATATTTTTATACCAGATTTCATAAACATATCATTGAGTGCAGGTCCACTTTGCACTAAAGCTTGTGGCAAAGCTTCAGGTTTTTTAAAACAAGATTAACTGGTATAAAAACATATTTCATATATTTAGCCATTGAGGGAAAAACATGGAAAATGTATATATAATATAAATTAACAAGACTGGAAACTCTGTCTTCCTTTCAGATTAACTGCAGTTTTAGAACATTTAGCAGAATGACTTGAAGTATGATTTTTGTAGACAAAGGATTAGCGATTGCATAAGTTGGTGTGGTCTTTCATGGAGGTGAAAGTCATTTTTAAAGTTAGTAATCCAAATAGCTGAAGAAGATATTACAAATTAGAATGAATTAAGATGTTGAGGATATGATGATTGAAGTATAATAATGAAATCAAGGGGCAATCGGTTCTGAATAGCTAAAGACCATCGCAGAAAAATTCATGTACTGAGGTGGAAAAATTTTTGTGTCACTTCACACTGCAGGGGGCAACTCATATGACTGAATATTCTTGAAATTTAAAAAAGAGGTTCTTTGCATTGAGAAAACTACAGAGAGACTTACCGTATCACTGAAATTTGGCTAAGAACTAAATTCTGTAGATGCAGCTTAAGAAACATCTTTATCCTGCTGATCGGCTCTTCATACTTATATGATCCTGTTAAAAAAAGGACAGGAAAAGAGAGGGTAAGCCTGGACATGAACTGCCAGTAGTCTCCAGGCCATCCCGTGTCTTCTCTTGACTCACCCCTCCGGAGGTTGCACCCTTAATCTCTAGTAGGAGTTCCTTGTTGCCGTGACCCCCTTCCCCTAGCTAATAATATGAATTTTATTTTGAGAGCTATGCCTTAGTAATGGTGCCTGGCCTTGTTTCTCTTACTTTCTTTTCTTTTGGTGTAACTTTCATTTCTTTTTCACAAAGCTATGAAGGAGGAGATTTTGAGAAAGCTGCTGAGCTCTATAAGAGAGCCATGGAAATCAAAGAAGCAGAGACTTTGTTGATTGGTGGAAAGGCCACTTCGCGTCACTCATCAAGTGGAGACACCCAGAGTTTGAAGAGCACTTTCTCTCCCAATGTCTTTTTGCAACATGCACGAAGGTGACGCACAGGACCACATGGAGGCCAGGATCCAGGGGTGTCTTTTCACATTCAACAGTGGTGAAACTGGGACTTTCATACTCTTGCAGTCCTCTGTTGCACCAAGAGCCCATTTACTGGTAATCAGAGCTAAGATCTTGTAAGAAGATACTTCTTATGTCAAAAAATGAGCCCTGTACTGCAAAAGAGATGGGGGATGTGCTTTAACCTGCATTCAGAACACTAAGTGCTCTCCTCTTAAACCATTTTCAGTATTGCTAAATATTGTATGTATCTTTGCACATGGTAAAAGTAATTATAGCAACATTCCTATCCTAAATATATTATTATTCAGGAACAGTCACATTAACTGCAACTGCCATTAGATACTTGTTTACATACTTAATAATAATGTCTTAGAATGTTCCTTTCTGAGGTTTTCTTAACATAGACAGTCATGGCCAAAAATATTGACAGCCTTGCAATTCTGTCAGAAAATGCAACCCTTCTCTCAGAAAATTGTTGCAGTTGCAAATGTTTTGGTACTCACATGTTCATTTCTTTGGTTTGCGTTGGAACAACACAAAAAACAGAGAAGTAAAATCTGATACAATCCCACACAGAAACCCAAAAATGCACTGGCCAGAATTATTGACACCCTGTCTAAATTGTAAGAAATAATTGCTTTTCAAGCATGTGATGCTCCTTTAATTTGTATTTAGACACACCTGTTGCAATTAAGAGGTGTAGGAAATATAGTAATCACACTTGGAACCAGTTAAGATGGAGAAAAGTTGACTCAACCTTTGTGTTGTGTGTGACACTGAGTATGGAGAAAAGAATGAAGTGTAAAGAGTTGTATGTGGATTTGAGAGAAAGCATTGTGGAAAAACATCGGCAATCTCAAGGCTATAAGTCCATTTCTAGAGATTTTAATGTTTCTATATCCACTGTGCACAATATCATCAAGAGGTTTACAGCCCGTGGCACTGTAGCTAACCTCCCTGGAGGTGGGTGGAAGAGCAAAATTACTGGGGCATAAAGGCATAAAAAAGCAAGACTAGAGTATGCCAAAACTTATGTGACAAAACCACAATCCTGGGAGAATGTACTGTGGACAGGTGAGTCAAGGCACTGGATGCCTTGACTGTGTGAACGGTATCATGAAATCTGATGATTACCAAAGAATTTTGGGCCGCAACATAGTGGCTAGTATCAGAAAGCTGCGTCTCCACCAGATGTCATGGGTCTTCCAGCAGGACAATGACCCAAAACACACTTCAAAAAGCACTCAGAAATGGCTACAAACAGCGCTGAAGAGTTCTGAAATGGCCAGCAATGAGTCCAGATCTGAATCCCACAGAACACCTGTGGAGAGATCTCAAAACAGCAGCTGGGAGAAGGCATCCTTCAAATCTGAAGGCCCTGGAGCAGTTTGCAAAAGAAGAGTGGTCCAAAATTCCAGTAGCGAGGTGTAAGAAACTCATTCATGGTTACAGGAATTGATTGATTCCAGTTATTTTTTTCCAAAGGGGGTGCTACCAAATATTAAGGGTGTCAATAATTTTGGCCAGTGCATTTTTGGGTTTCTGTGTGGGATTGTATCATTTGACTTTTCTTCTGTTTTTTTTTTTTTGCGTTGTTCCAACGCAGACCAAAGAAATGAACATGTACCAAAACATTTGCAACTGCAACAATTTTCTGAGAGAAGAGTTGTATTTTCTAACAGAATTGAAAGAGCGTCAATATTTTTGGCCATGACTTTATTTATACTTTGGCTGCAGTCCTATTGTTGTTCCAATAAGCTTTGTGTAATTTGTTGCAGCTAATTGGTGAGGTGCAGGACACATCTTAGTTGTGCAGCTGGCATGTGAAGAGACGTGTGATCATGATATGACCCAGCACCTTGTCAGTTAGTCACAAGTAATTGGCAGGTTGGGCAACTCTTACATGAATACCGATAAAATTCTGGCCATAGTTTCATATTAGTATGCATTTGCACTGTAAGTTAACTATGATATCTTCTTTCAAAGGGAACCTGAAATATTACAATGACTGTTAATAAATAATATTCCATAAGCACTTCCCCCATATTGTGTTTGTGTGGAAATTACTTGGTAACCACATGGCTTCTGGGACTCTTTTTCTTCCTTTATTATAGGAAGTAATTGTAAATGAAACTTGTGGGCAAAATAAATTCTAGTAAGAAGCGTTTTTAAACTTAAGAGATAAATGTGATGTTGCACATTCTTTTATCCTCACATAACCAAAGTTAGTAGAATCATAAATTGCACAAGACTTTATTTCAATTACTTTTTACAGTCAAATATAACTCTTTGAACACATTTTGGAGCGTTTAAGAGAAGCATAAAATAAGAATATTAAAGGATGCTGTAAAGAAATATTTCCACAAGTTATACGAAACCTGTTGTGACTGTAAAATGTAGAATAGAAAAACTGTTTAAAAATATTAACTGCACACTGTGGTTTAGAATTACTTGAATGAACCTGAATGAAACACACACACAAATACAGAGATAAAGTAAAGGTTCTCCTTGACAAATGTCCAGTCGTGTCAAACTCTAGGACGCGGTGCTCATTCCCGTCTCCAAGCCTTAGAGCCAGCATTTGTTCGTAGCACGACTAGACGGAATGCTGTCACCTTCCCACCGTGGTGGTACCTATAGCTCACTCCACTGCGTGGATTTGAACTGCTGATCTTTCGACCTGGTGGCCCAGAGGCTTTGTGGTTTAAACCGCACATGTTTAACTACAATTTAATGTCCAACCTAGGCCACCAACTATTCCAGTTACAATCATGTTTCTCCCTGACTAGCTATTATAAAGGATTTATCAGAACTGGACAGTTTAAGAAAAAAATTGAACTATAATATGCATTTTATATTCAATATTTTAAATATTATTTTCCTGCCCATTTCTTTTAATACTAAAAGCAAAGCAAAGCGTGCTGCTTATATACCGCCCCATAGGGCTTCAAGCATTCTCTGGGCCGTTTAAAAGTTAATTATGCAGGCTACACTAATACCTGTTCAGCTTTTTACTGTAGATATACAAGCTTAAACAAACTTTCAGACTTGTTCTGTGTCATTCATCTGTAAACTAAACTGTGCGAGTTTTAAAAAAACTTAAATAAGAGTATATGCAGTGGCTGAATAATGTTATTGTCTGTGATAGTACACTAAACATTGAAAAATTACAGTCTATTTTACCTTCCATTCAAATATGGTTTTAAAAAAATGGTATAAACATCAAAAGCTGCTGTGATGCTGAAAACAGAACTATGGTAAGAAGGAATGATGAGAGGATAGTAAGACTGCTTCACTTCTAAAGGCTCCTTTCAGCTTTCCTTTTAATTGTTTGCCCCATCTTAACCTACTTGCTCTGTCATAAGTACCTTCCCTTTGATAAATGATGTATTTTGTGGATGGCTGCACATAACCAGCTTATGTGCCTAACTGGGACCATGTGAAAGCATACATATTTGGAAATAAACCCCACTTAATTTGTTAGTACCTATTTCTGAATCGACATGGTTAGAAACGTTATAGTAAACCTACAATAGTAAATGTTCAAGATTTACTTCTAGTGTGAAACATCAAAGCTTGGCAAAACTTAATTTTGAAGTCTCATTAGTATGTGTAATACTGGTTGAAGGACTCTGGGAGCTGTCAAAGGATGTTTTGTGAGCTCTGGAGGTACTAACAACAAAAGTAGATTAAAGCTTAGGATGAGGCCTTAAACTGCAACAGTCAGTGTAATGCTAACTTATTTATAATTGGCCAAGTTTCATTTTCAAGGCCATTGCAAATGCAATAGTTGGTACAAAGTTCAGGGCTACCTTTTGCCCACAAAAAAGAAAAACAAAACAAAACCCAACAACCAGTTTATACCCTGGCACTGGGAACGCTACACATGTCAGGGAAAAGAAACCAGTTCAGTACATACTGTAGCATTCTAAATGATAACTGTCCTTTGCTGCAAGTCGAGAAGATTTTTATTAAAATATTTGCATTTTCATTAATCAAGTGAGAACTGCGCTCTCTAATTAAAGTTTATTTCAAAGTAAAACTGTCATCCCAGCTTAAACTCGCAGAAGACACAAACAACAATAGTGCTGTAAAAATTCATTGAGATAGCAGGGTATTTTACAGTTCATTTTAGGACCAGAGCATTTATACCAGTTAACTGTGACTTCACACTGAAATATCAAACTTCCCAAACTGTTTTTGTAAATCTGTTTAATTTTTCCCCACTGAAGTACTGTTTCAAACATGCATATTTTACCATATATGTAAAATGGGATGCTGAAAATAACAGAAGTATATCCATTTAAGTGTATGGAGAAGTAACAGGCACATGTTTTGTGTTACAGAATGCCAAGGGCCTGGCTCACACATAAAAACCAAGCTGTAATTCAGTGTAATATGTACAAGTCTTAGCAAAGCCTTAGGGTCCTTTCCTTTCTTGCTGCCAATGAGAAAGAATACACCGCAATCCAACTTCATTTTGCCCATCTTCTGGTTTGTAGCTATGTATAAACCATAATTCCTGGTTCAATACTATCCAGTCAGCTACCTGACTTCAGATCATGCACTGATTCTGGTAAATTTAACAATTCAGTTAACTAAAATAATTGTTCCTGGTTTCTACGTAATAAGTTAAGAATTATAACATGCTCCTAACATGACAGTGGGCAAAGGGAGTGCTCAAGATCGAAGCATAGACTCTCAGAGGTTTCTGCACTAACAGTGACACCACATCAGTCTTCCCTAATGTAATCCTCTCTGTTTTGGTCCAGTTTCCATCATGCCATTGGCCAAGCTGCCTAAGGCAGATGGGTGTTTCATACATGCCAAAGCAGTTAGAGAGATCCAGGTTAAAAAAAAGCTACTCAAAGTAAACAAAAATGGTAAAGCAATTATTAAACATTTCATTTATCTAAACAATATAGCTTTAAGTAGCCAATAAATTTTTGTTTTAACTTTATATCTAATTTTTCTTATACTACTACACTAACAACAACCTGTTTACCAATACTAAATGTATCGTTATTTGGAGTGGGCAAAAAAGGGCAGTTGGCATTATGTGTTGTATACCAATAGTTTTTTCAGTAGCTTCCTTTAATTCTCAATTAAAACATGGATCCTCATACCCATTGCAATTAGGTCACATAATTAATCAGAAGAAAGACCAAACTGGTTACAAAATAAATTCAAGTGTTCAAGTTACAGTATGGTTGAAGCAATCTTTGTGCTATATGCTCTTCATCTTAGCGATAAGTTCTTCTAGACTTTCCTCTGACTCTTGAACAGTTGCTCCATCTATAGTGTTCTCTTCCTGTTAATGACAAAAAGAGGTTCAGCAACTCTATCCACTACTGCCCTCCTCCCCCCCAAAAAGAATTTCAATGAGTTGCTCTGAGCATTCCTTGCCCACCGGCACTACTGGCTAGGGGAGGTGCCTGTTGCAGTCCAGCATCTCAAGGGCTATGCTTTGTCCAAGCTTTATCTGCAGGATAATCTGGCACCCATTAAGGAAACCAAAGTAAAATAAGAAAATAGCAGCCTACTCCCAGATAAGCTTAGGTGAGGTGGCTGAGAGCCATTTTTCAAATGTGCCTGCAGCCCAATCCCAAACAGACTGGGCAAAGGACGTTGATAGAGTGGGATTCGATTGTTTTAAAAAAGTTTAGCAGAAAATGGGGGTTCTTAACCGAAAAAGCCCCCTTGTGCTCTCTAGTAGCAATTTAAAAATATATTAATATTTTTCTGGCAGTATTCCTCCTACTCACCCGGTACTGCGGACCTTGAAAATATGCAGAAATTGAAATATGCAAAAATCTACATAGCACACTGGGGCTCTGAATAATTCTTTTTTAAAATACTTAAATTATTTTGAAGGATAGCGTGGAGGAGCAAAAAAACCTAGTTTAAGCATTAAGTTAGTTCAAATCAAAAATTGTTACTTTTACATTGGTACAGTGGTACCTCACTAGACGACCTCGCAAAACGACGAATCCGCATGACGATGAGGTTTTGCGATCACCATAGCGATTCTCAAAACAGTGATTCCAATGGGCAATTTTCGCTGGATGATGTTTGGGTCCCTGCTTCACAAACCGATTTTCGCAAGACGACGATTTTGCCACTAATTGGCGCTTCACAAAATGGGTGTTTTCAGGACCGATGCTTCGCAGGGCAGCCATTTTAAAAGCTGATCGGTGCTTTGCAAAATGGCTTCCCTATGGGTGATCCTTGCAAAGTGACGACAATTTTTCCCCATTGGAACGCACTGAACGGGTTTCAATGCATTCCAATGGGGAAACGGTTTTCGCAAGATGTTTTCACAAGACAGCGATTTCAATGGAACGGATTAGCATTGTCTAGTGAGGCACCACTGTATTTTAAAAGAACTTCTGTTACCTTGTTTGGTAATGTGTAGGCCAATGCAATCCCTTCTGGAAGATCAGGAAGTGGACCAGAGGCAGCTTTCAACTCCTCTTCTGAAATCTCAGAAACCAACTCTATACCTATACAAGTGTAAAGAAAATGGTTACTACAATTACTTTGCTGCCCTGAACCTGTTCCCGATTCAGGTAGCAATCGAAAGAGCAGAGAATGATGTTTAGAAGCCTCTCAGTAAATGTCACTCTTTCCACAATGACGTAATGCTGCTCCATCAAGGCTTTATGCAAGATATGCACATTACAGTACGGTCATTAAGTTCCTTTACTGCATTACTTCTTCCATTCAATCCTATGGCTCTGCTTTAGAGACATCACCACAGCAGGGTAAAAACTGCATATCTCCCTGCTCACTGGCAGTGTGTGTCTCTAGCCAATACTTTTTGCCTTGCCCTCTCCCAAGATGACACTTAACTTGTCACAAGGGGAAGGCAATGGGCCTCTGCACTCTGCCCATCCTTCTCCTGCTTGGAGAAGATATTTTCTTAGAGCCTTCTGACTGAAATTAACAACTTCTGCAGACTTCTAAAGTGTTAAATTCCTGGGCTGCAGCTGGGGACTTACATATGTACAGTGGTGCCTTGACTTATTAAATTAATCCGTATTGGAACAGTGGCCGTAACTCGAAAATTTCATAAGTCGAGGCACCGTTTTCCACAGGAATGCATTGAAAACCATTTAATTCGTTCCAACCAAAGGAAAAAAATCACCAAAAAAAGAGCTGCCCCCACTGCCCTCTGCCTCCCATCCCCACTGCCTCCTGCAGCAGCGGAGGTGGTGCGGACGGGAGGTAGAGGGCGGTGGGGACGGCTTTGGAAGCCCGGGAAGCCAAAAGCTACCCGGACTGCCGCACCGGGTACCGGCTTCCCGGGCTTCCAAAGCACCGGCACCTGGCGCAGCGGTCGGGGCGGTGTTGGAAGTCTGGGAGGCTGAGCCTCCCTTTTCCTAACTGTTGGAGTGAAAAAGCAGCCTCTTCGCCACCAACAGTTAGTAAATTTAAATTTCCCGCCCTTTCCCCCTGCCTTTTGTTTTTCATAAGTGGAAGCTCCGGCCGCAAGTCGAAGCAAAATTTTGCGCCCAGTGCTTTTCGTAACTCAAATTTTTTGCAAGTAGGCACATTCCTAAAGTCGAGGCCCCACTGTATATCATTCATGAGACAGAAAATAAATAATAACCCAGCAGGGTGATAAGCATCTGTTAGTATTAAGGTACTCCCTTTGCAAGTTAAAATGTAGAAAATTATAATGAATGACTAGATAAATCCAGTTTGTTCCGTCAATGTCTAAACTTACCCCAATCATTATCTTCATGTACTATTTCTTCTTGTTGTTCAAATACTTCTTGTTTAGGACTTGCTGCTTCTTTTTTCTGGAAACACAAGGACATCATGACTGACAAAAAAGAGTCTTATCAGACAAGAGCCATGTTATATAAATCTTAATTAAAACTTCAAATGGCCCAATTTGAGTGGCTATGCTGGTAAAAATTCCTGTAAAAAGAGTTCATATGAAATATTCCACCTAAGGAAGCTAAATTTTCTCCAGCGCCTCAAAAGCAGACGGAGCTCTGAAGTTTTGAGTCTTTTTGTTTTACCTTGAACTCCTCTTGCTGCTTCCTGCAGTTTCTGTCACCACACTGTGGATTTGGCTTCATTGTCATGGTGGGAAAGAAATCTTGCATGGCATTGTAACCCAGGTAAAAGCTCACTGTGCCGAAGTTTAATAAATATCTGTGGAAAATCGAAGAAGGCAAAGGCTGAAAATGGAAGATCTGCTCTGCAATTCTTGATGTTCACAAAGTGGTGATTGTAAGGAACTATTATCAACCAAGCTTTTCAAAATCAAAGCACCATAGGTTTAGGTTACTTACTTCAGAACATTTTGCACAAGGAGACCAGCGACCACCCCCATGGTTGTGGGAAGGCTAGCTGCACAAACCCCCTCTCGTTTCAAGGTTTTTTCATCTATGTTTGCTGCCACGACAAGTGGAGGTGCACACTGACCGCAAAAGAAGGTTGAGTAATACGTAAGGAGAATGAAAAAGATCATGTACACAGAAGCATTCAGGAGAATGACCCTGATAACTATGAATTAAGTTATATTAATAACTATATTAGAATATTAATTCCATTAATATTCATCCCATTCACCCCATCTCCAAGAAAGAGAACACTGTAGAAGGAGAGCAGAATATCACATACCGCAAAACAGGCTGATTCACCAGGTATGATCAACTGGATATGGCCAGAAACAGCGTTTTCACTCACTCCAGATTCCATCCATATTTGTCCAAGCTCATTACACGCCTTAAGAAAAACAGAATGACACACATTTCTTACACATACACACAGAGAGAATTTGCTATCTAAATAGATAGTGCATTTAAAAACACAAGGACCTGGCTTGATCACCTCAAAGTACTGGCTAGCCCAGTATTCTGCCTCTGTAAGTGTTGCCACAAATAGGAAATGAAGACAACAAAGGCTTCCACGTCTTGTTCCACAGCAATTAGGAGGCACATTTCTGTTGCTTAGTCGTTAAGTCATGTCCAACTCTTTGTGGCCCCATGGAGTCTGTAACAGCCTGGTCCTCCACAAATTCTCCCAATTTCCTTTCCAAGAACCAGCATCTCCTTGTCACGACATCTTGGGCCAGGAAATTCCTTTGTCTCTTCTGAATTGCCCACTATCCTGCTTCATCCAGAATAACCCCATGTTTTAACACTATGTGTGGGATAAAAATGTGTCTGGAATGCTGAACTTACTGTGTTGATTGCCATGCGAGCTTCAAAGTTATCCACACAGCTCAATACCAGATCAACAGGTTTTCCTTCTTCTAACCCACCTTTGCTGGAAGTACAAACAAACGAACAATAGGCTAGAACTGAGCTGTGTTTTGTTTCATTTGGTGGAGAAATGTCCAGGCTGTCAAGTGTCACATCAGGTCTGCCCAATTTTGCTTTGGGCCATCTCCCCTGCCTTTGTCCTGTTTTGTGCCCTCAGTCCCCACCTGCTGCCAGAATGCTGTCCCAAGATCCATTCCAAATTTTAATTTATCCTCTTGGCTGTACAAAGTTTCCCATCCACTTCAGAACATCTATATATCACAAACTCTAAAAATATATTTTACCTGATCCTATCCATAAAATGTTGAAAGTTGTTCATAGTTGTGATGTTATAATTATGTACTTCAAACTGGACATCAGGATTTATGTTCCTAGAAAATAAAATAACTACCCTGTAATATATAGCCTTAATGTGAAAACAAAACTCTAACATTACTTCCCAAGTCCTACAAGTCCTACAAATCCAATCCCTGTTTGAAAACAAGTCTAGTTGACTTCAGTATGTATGTATGTATGTAAAATATTATCCAATGCGGTTTACATAATTAAAAAGACAATATTTAAAAGCTAAAAACAGTAAATATAAAAATCATTAAAAGGAATTAAACAAGTATTGTATTAAAAACTGTAAATAAAATTAATACTAAAGCACATTTAAAACAGAACAGAACAATCCATTTAAAAACCCCTCATATACATGACTGGACTGGACGTTTTGTGAAAACAATCAATGTCTTATTGTAACCTAATGTTAGAAGAGCTACAAGTATGAGGTCCTATTTTACATGTTCATTTCCTCAATCACATACCTCAAAGTATGCTCTGCTGCGTGAACTTTACTCAGTCCAGCTTGATGAGGCTGGAAAAAGAGTCGGTTCATATTTGCCAGTTCCACTTTATCATAATCAAACAGGAGCAGCTAAAATAAAGATTACAATTAATACACAAATGGATGTCATTTGGGTTCCAATGTAGTATAAATATGACCACAGTCCTTTGCTTTGCTAATACTTATTCCAACTGATCTATATATGATCTTTCATTCAATTAGCCCTGACTGCTCTCTGTTTTAGGCAAGACTGAAAACATATGATGGATCTACTCAAAGCAAGGCATCCATCTACGTCTCTCGTTTATTTTCTTCCAGCATTTATCCCAACTGAGTAAGCGGGTGCCAGGAAGAAAACACAAAAAGACCTTGCAGTTCCAAGCTGCAATATCACAGCAGTGAAAGTACAAACAAGGGACATGCTTTGGTTTGATAAAAAGAAATGAAAGTAAATGCAAAGCAAAGCGTGCTGCTTATATACCGCCCCATAGTGCTTCAAGCACTCTCTGGGCGGTTTACACGTTAATTATGCAGGCTAGCACAAAAGGTAACTTTTTACCATCTATAGAGACTACAAGGTAGGTCTTGACTTCACAGCTGTTCCCAAACACCCATTTCCAAATGCTCAGGTAACAGTTGCTATGAGTAAAAATCCCTCTTCAGACAGTAAAACAATTGAAGTAATCTATATGCTGAGTAGATTCCTTTTAAGATCACAGATAAACGGCAAAAATGAAAAGTATACATATGCTTTTCTAAAACAGACAAAATTTGTGTTAAAGTTATTGCAAAGAAAATCCAAATTAACATCAACCTCATTGCCTACAGTTTGCCCATAAACTTCTGTGGGTTCCATGTAAAGAAAATTAAGCTCCCATGTATCCCCTATGTCTCTCTGCGGCATACATAAAAAGGAGCAGAGTAGAACCGGGCCACAGTGTTGTGTATACATGTAAGAAATTTAGTTTTGCTCACTGATGAAGTCTGCTTTGTGGTCCTGCTCTCACACTGCCTAATCTTTCTCAAGGGATTATTGCAAGTCTTCAGGATGATAAATTTACATATGCTGCCTCAAATTGCTTTTAAAAGAAGAGTACATTATTCTGTACATGTCAAAAGAGATAAGCACTAAAACACATGGTAAACATACATGGTCTGTCCCTACCATTACATAAAGAGAAGGCAGCCCATGGCAGCAGATGTTGGGGAGTGACAGCAAGATGCTGGAAGATGGAGCAATATAGGCCTGGTGGCTTGTGTTCTGCCCTCTGTCAGCCTGCTGCCTTGAGGAGAACACCCAGCTATTACCTGTTACAGTTTCTGTACGTGGAATGGGCCCATCTTTGCCTCAGGCAGCACATACCTTTAGCTGCCCCTGTGCAAGAGCTCTAGCCAATTACCGTTTCCAAGACATTCTGATTTTTCACACAAACACCTGCCTTTCCCACCTACGGTGGCCATTACAAAAACATCCAGCTGAGAAATAAATAATTCATCATTTCCCAAACTGTTAACACCCACCATGACATTAAAATGAAGAAGTGTATATTACCTTACCAATGCCACATCTTGTCAGCATCTCGGCCGTCACACTGCCAACTCCGCCAACACCCACCACAGCTACTGCAAAGGAGCGTATTTTCTGTGACAAGAAACCAATGTTGGTAAGTGCTCTGTTCCCTGAATTTATAACATGGAGGAAAACTTTTGCAAGAAATAGGAGCCCACCTCATAATCTTTCACAATTCCCATTCTTTTCAGTGCCATCAGGCGACTAGAAGCAGAGAGAGGGAAGAAAAATACTTGGTCAAGGAATAATAGCTTTGTCCTGTCATTGGCACAGCAATCTCAATACCAAAGTGAGACCAGCAATTCCACAGTTCATCCTGAGTGAAATCACTATTCTGCTTAGCACTTCATTGCCTGTGGCTTCAGCAGAGTCAAACAAGACAATTTCACTGATGTAATGACATTCTGGCACATCATCTAATCATTTCCAATTTATCTGGAAGTTGAGAATGGCAACTGGACTTCTTTCTTGTTAGGTTGAAATGTTTCACTGCTTGGATGAGTAGCGAAATGTTTCAACCTAAAAAGATAGAAGTCCAGTTGCCATGAGTCAACTTCCAGATAAACTCACCTGGATGACTGAGAATCTTCACAGATATATTGATACAAATTTTCCAGTTTAGTGCAAAAGATAAAATAGAACTGAAACCTTTTCAAAGTCCTGACTCCTGACAGCAGATATGGAAAATGCTAATAATTTCTATACTGTAGCCAGGAGCTCCTGATCAGTTACCGGGCACAATTCAAAGTGCTGGCGTTAACCTATAAAGCACTAAACAACTTGGATTCAAGCCATCTAAAAGACCACATCTCCCTCTGTAAGACTATCAGGGGAGGACTTTCTCTCAGTCCCATTATCCTCGCAGGCATGCTTGGTGGGGGCATGGGAGAGGACCTTCACTATCACTGTTCTCAGACTGTGGAACTCCCTCCCACAGGAAGGCAGACTGGCCCCATCTTTGTGTCCTTTGCACAGGCAGGCAAAGACAGGCTTTTCTTTAATGACTGACAGCCAGAGAGGTTTTTCAATTGTTGTGCTCTGATCTTTTTAAATGTGTTTTTAGTATTGATTTTATTTATTGTTTTTAATATTATACTTGTTTAATGCTTTTTAAATTTCAGTCATCTTGGTCATCTTGGAACTGCAGAGTTGGAAGGAACCCAAAGGATCATCAAGTCCAGGAGGCACAGTGGGGAACTGAACTCCCAACCTTTGGTTCCACAGCCAGGTAGCAATGCTACATGAGACTATCTTAATAAAAAACTGAGATGCTAGTATGCAACACATGCAGTGGTGAAAAGGGAAAAGCTTTTTTTGGTAATGGAAGGGAAAACAAGAAGAGATACAATCCACAGAATGCCTATAGAGATGACTCTGCCAACCCTGGAGTACAACGCCCAACATTCCCAGTCAGGACGGGCCATTCTGTATCATCATGAAACTTGTCTTCTAATTCTAACACCTCTGGGAGCCAATGAATAGCAGGAATCTCTATAAAATTGTGCATTATCTTTTGAGATTCCACATAGTCAACCCGTACAACTGAATAGGGAAAACAGAAGGAATAGAACGTTTCATCCTCTACATTCTGAGGTCGGAATGTAAGCTTCCCCCAATCCCCGAAAAGACTGCATCTGCACGATTTTCTCTTGAGCGTCTCCCAAGGGTCCCCCCCCCCCTCCTCTCACCTGTACGGATTGGAGTCCGTCACCTCCGGGCTCATCTGCTCGATCCGCGCTCGCTGGCCCTGGCCGCCGCCCCTCTCCCGCGCAAGCTCTTCCTCCAGTTCTTGGATGCGGCGCTGCAGCTGCTCCACCCGCTTCGCCGAGGCAGCCATGGCCGGCTTCCGAATCGACGGCTCAAGTCAGGACAAACTCACCGAAGCCGATCACGGAGACCACTCAGCTCAGCGCCACCCCACCAAAGACACGTCTCCACTCCCACCGCTTCCTGGAGTAACCGCCAAAGCCGTCCCCGATCATCCGGCGCTAGCAAGAAGAGTTCCGGCCAACAAGCGGTTGCTACGAGCAACGACGGGCGGATCTTATTGAACCTTTCAGAGGGTCAGCCGGGACAGTGCTTTGCCGCGATGCTTTTCTCCCCGGCAAGAAACGGGTTATATTAGATTTAAGGCACCACAAAACGTGTTTTGTTCTATGCCCTTAAGTCGGAACGGACTATTTTAAGTACAGTATATCACTTCAGACTACTTCACCACATGCAACTTTTCTAGGAAAATCATCGTCATCAAGAAGGCTGGAATCGATGATTCCCAGGGCCCCTTCCAGCTCTGCGGTTCTAAGATGATGATCTTCCAAAAGACTGTTCCAAAGTCTTTTTATTTTAAACGTGTGTACAGATATTTATTTATTTTTGCTACTGCAGAATAGTCTGCTTTTCGCCCCGGATAGTTCCACAAGGGCACTTAAGCGTCTCCCCAAAACACACACACACACACAAAAACCAAGGGTCTCACGCTACAATTCCCACCATCGCAGATTTCGCCCCGCCCCCATTGTGTCCCCCATTTAACCAGGTTGGCATGAGGGCTGCAAAAGCCTTTCAGCTCCGGCAGGCGAAGGGAAAACTGAGGGAGAGGCTACGGCGTCCAGGGTGCCGGAAGGCTTTCCAGAGGCCCTACGTTGTTTGCCTCAAGGGGCGATTCTTGGTCTTGAGATGAGGAGGAGGCTGCCTTCGCTCCCTCTCCCAATTCACCCGAAGGTGGAGGCGGCCCGCTCTGGTCGTGACGAGGACCGGTAGCTGAGGCGCGGCGACCTTTGCCTCAGAGAGGCGTCGTTTGGGGAAGGCAGGCGGCGGCGGCGGCGGCGGCAGGGGCAGGAGGAGCGGCCGCGCCTACGCGGGCGAGAGAGAAAGCGCCTGAAGATGGCCAGCGAGCCTGACACGACTGAAGTGAGGGAACGGCACAGGTTTGACCAAGGAGCCTTGGAGAGATACCTCCGCCAGCATCTGCCAGGCTTCCCTCCGCAGCCTTCCGAAGCTCTGACGGTCCGGCAGTACAGGTAAGGCGAGGGCTACCTGTCGCGCCAGGGAGGAAACCGCGGCCTCCTCAGGCGTTGTGAGGCTACAGCACACCCCACCTTTTGCCAGGCTAAGCAGAGCAAAGGTTTCGCCACAAACGTCTCCTTGAATTTGATTCTCACAGTAGGAAGTTCTGCAACTCCAAAAGTTTTGCCCTTTCCTGGCGGTTTGCTCTGCACTCCTCCTTGACAAAGCCTGTTGGAAAATGGAAATTTGAAAAGATTGGCCGGTCCTGAGAAGTGGTTATGTATTGCTTAGTAAAATGCTTTGTAGCTTTAAAAAAAGAGAAGAACGATCCCCGTTTCTCAGTGATACAGCCGCTAGTCACCCCTATCATTAAGGCTATCACCACAAGCAACCCATTTTAGGTGTTATGGAAGGCCAGTACTTTGTGTACTTTGTTACTATAACATTTTTTATGCCAGTGATGGGGAGAGGCAATTTTTGCATTTTCTGCTTTTACTTAGGTTGAAGTGTGGGATAATAACCATGTGTTACCTAGCCTTAGGCAGAAAAACATTTGACTTGGCCCTCTTGCACAGATGGGCAGCATTTGGGTTCCTCGTGGCCATGAACCTCATGAAGTTGTTGTGAGGACAAAGTGGAAACTGAGAAAGTGTGCTACATATGCTACTTTGAACTCATTAAAGGAAAAGTAGGATATAAATATGAAAAATAAATAAGAATGACCCTATATTTCCCAAAGTTTCACCACCTCTGGTTACTGACATAATTTCAATGCTATACTATATTATGTTACTACAGATCTCCAAGCAGTGAGAAGCTTTGGGTGTGATACTTACTGAGATTTGTTTCTCTTTGGAAGCAGGTTGCTGGAGTTTTGTAACATTTGCAGATGTACAAAAGTACAGGCTGAAAATAAGCAGAAGCACTCCTGAAGTTCCAGCAAATTTACAGTGTCAGACAAGTTACTGATAGTTATGTCACTCCATAAGGAAAATGCACGGAGAATTCTTCAGTTGAGCAATAGATTTTTTAAAAAGGCAAAACATAAATGTCACGGAAGTGTGCACATTTTATACTAATCTCCCTGTTTTGGTTGCATTTTATCTAATCCAGAAAGGGGAGGAGGGAAATGAGGATGCAAAGTACAGCAAGAGAGATTGATATTTACCATAGCCGCTACTAATTAACTAGCTTGTTAATAGTTTTGCTTCCTTAGAAACAAATATCCCATTAGAAAGTGAGATGACATCTCTAAGAATGACATATTTGTTACAACATGAGTTTTCATGGACAAAATACATTTGTTTCTGAGGATCATTTTACTTCAAGGAAAGGGATAAATTATAGAAGTTAATTATTCTCCCAAGCCATAGAGCACATAGAGACATTGCATTTTGTTTGCAAGCTGTCTTGCCTTTCTTTTTAATAAGAAGAGAAGCCTGAGAATTTCATAGATTCAGTGAGAAAACTCTGTAAGTCATAATGCCTTGAATGACAGTTGTAAAATTAGTATCTAAAGATATCTTGATTTTATCAGGAAAGCAACCTACATGCCTTAGGTGTGGTTGCTCTTCCAGAACACCCACAGCTTAACTCTCAACAAGCTAGTGAAATAGTTGGTAGACCTTGGAGGGGGGGAGGAAATACAATGGGCCATTATGGGTGGTTGATACCTTCTTAAAATCACCAATTTAGCTGTCTCAATTTTTTTCCCTTTGGGTTACAAAGGGCTCAAACTGACTGACAGAAAGCACTTATCAGCAGTGCTAGCCATGCCATTGAGCATGACAGTGCAATTGCCTCAGACAGCAGTTCTGGAGTATCATGGATGGACTGAACTCTTGTAGTTATTTAATTTGATCTCATTTACTGTTGTCGAGTGGTGATTGTAGGATATTTCACCTCATATGTCAAACTAACTTGGCTGGTTTTTGATACTGGAGACCTTGATACTGGGGCATCATTTGTTGCTTGGCCTTGGGCAACAGAATATCTTTGGTCTGCCTTTTTACTGTGTGAAGGCCCAGGAAGTGCCTTTTATACATGTTGCCCTAGGGTACAGGCAGTTAGACTAATATTGACATTATTGGTATTGTTTGTTTATTTAAATATTTATACATGGTGCCTCGACTTACAACCATAATCTGTTCCATAAGATGGGCGTAACTCGAAATAGTCGTAAGTCGAAGCACCATTTCCCATTTAAATATACTGAAACCCCATTAATCTGTTCCAGCCGGAAAACAACAACAACAACAACAACAACAACAATCATCATCATCATCATCTCATGGCTTAACATGAGCTGCTCTGATATACAGTTCACTAAAAACATGTTCATCAACTGGAAAGGCTCTAGAGCAGTTTATATACTATCAAAAACAAACGGCACTGAAACAAAGGAAAATACAGTGGTACCTCGCATAATGAAAACATCGCTGAACACTATGGGGCTGGGGGAAAAAACCACAACCCCCCTGCCACAGCCAGCCACAGCGGAACGCAATGAGGCTGGGGGAAAAAATCAATACCCCCCCAAGCCAGTCCCAGTGGAACGCCATGGGGCTGGGGGAAAAAACTAAAAAAACCCACACATACAGCCAGCCCCAGCGGAACGCCATGGGGCTGGAAAAAAACACTCAACTCCCTCACAATGGAATGCCATGGGGCTGGGGGAAAAACTCAACACCCCCCCACACACAGCCAGCCCCAGCGGAACGCTATGGGGCTGGGGGAAAAACACAACCCCCACCCACAGCCAGCCTCAGTGGAACGGCATGGGGCTGGGGGGAAAATAAAAAACCGTCCACCACACACCCAGCCCCAGCGGAACGCTATGGGGCTGGGGAAAAACACACACCAAAACACACAAAAAAAATCACAGCACAGAATCATAATCCCCCCCAAACCCAAACCCACCCTGTAAAACAAAATAAATGTACTTACTCAGGAGCAGAAAGCAGCTCCAGGCAGTCCCAAGCCTCCTCCAACACACTCACTCTAACCGTTGGGGTGAAAGAGCTACAAAGAAGCAGCCTCTTCTCCTAGCAACAGTTAGCAAATTTGAATTTCCCTCCTTTTCCCCCTGCCTTTTTCCTGTCACAACTCGAAGCTCTGGCTGCAAGTCGAAGGAAAGTTTTGCGGCCGTAGCTGGTTGCAAATCTAAATGGTCATAAGTCGGGACGTTTGTAAGTTGAGGCACCGCTGTACCCTGCTTTTCTCCTCGATAGGAGTAAGGTGATGTACGATATTAAAACAAACAATATTAAAAAATGTAAAACAATAAATGTTACATTATTTAAAAGGATTAATGTGATATCAAAAATTGACTGGCAGCCAGTGGAGCTGCTATAATGGAAGGGTGGTGGGATTATGTGATCCCTGCAACCAGCCCCAGTTGACAATCTGGCTGCAGGATTTTGGACTCGCTGAAGTTTCCAAACACTTTTCAAAAGCAGACCCAAGTAAAGCACATTGCAGGAATCCAACCAAAATGTAACTATGTCATGTGTCACCCTGGCCAGATCAGGTATCTCCAGGAATAGGCACAGCTGGTACACTAGTTTTAACTGTACAGATATATTCTTGGCTACTGGGCATTCTGGCTCAGGGATGAATCCAGGAGCACACCCAATCTGAGTTTTGGGGGAGAGTATAACATCTTGATGGTTGCAACTCTGAAGCGTTTCTGGTTGCAAAGTGGTAAGTGCTTTTGCTGATCAGGG